>NW_027279114.1:0-103024 GCF_046629955.1 Centroberyx affinis
ACTCCTAAATCAATACAAACGCACCATAAGACAAAAGAAAAGTATGAGAAGCTTGGTGATATTGAAGGAGCCGTGGATGAGAGGCAGTTCTGGGACTTGTGGAACAAGTTCAGTGCTGCAAAACCACAAGCACCAGCAGTTCAAAACGGAAATTTGGAGGGACCATTTATGAAACTTTACATGAATATTGAGATAAATTACTTTAATCCAGGGGTACTCAAATACAAATCTTAAAGGTCCACAAAGAAAATGTTCAATTAGACAAAGGTCCGTTTATTAAGGTCAGTCAAGCTTTTAACGAATTATAATTAAATTATTAAATTAATAATATAAAATTAAATATAAAATATATATAATATAAAATTAAATTATATAAAATATATAAAATTAAATGAAATAAAACATAAAATTACATATAAAATTAAATTAAATTAAAGCTACAAATCACCATTTCCCCATTATCCCCATCCCCCAAACCCGGTTCACACACCCAGCCACCAAAGGTGAATCAAACCATCCTAAGAATCAAAGTCCAAATAAGTCCAGAACTATTGTACATTGTGTCAAACACTGTTGCTTAATGAGAGAAGTGGCACCTTTGGTCTGCTGCCAAGACTTTGAACTTTGGCACAAAAGGTGTGATGACCAGGCAGAGACACTGATGCAAGTGTTCATCGGTGAGTCGGCTGCGGTACTCGTTCTTCACCATGTTCACTGTTGAGAATGCAGACTCACTGCTGCAGGCTGGCCACCTTTGAACACGCCATTTTAGATTGATTCACGTTCCAAATCTAGGCTAGTAGCTAACAGCTGACGAAACGAGCTGCGCTGTCAACTTGATTCCACCGGTCTTTGTTCTCTTCTCTTGTAAAAAATAAAGTTTGAAAAAAAAAGTGCGGCTCTATAGTATGACGTCACGTCCGCGACTCACCGCTGTCATGGAGATGACGGGACGCTGAATGTGATTGGACCAAACCAAAGCAGAGTAGACGTCCTCACACAGACAGTGGAGCAGTCGGACATTCAGAGCGCTGCTTGCAGTGGAGAAAGCGGATAATTTTGACTCGTTGCGTTGCGGCGAAGTCTCGCAGATAATACAAATAATACATATGAAAAGTATAATTTGCTCAGAGTCCGGAGACAGTTGTGGTTCGGTCCGGATCCGGACCGGAGTCCGGACTTTGAGGATGACTGCTTTAATCAATACCAAAAAGATACGAAAAACAAATCTTTGAATTACTCATCAAAAACAACCAAAACCCATTAGGTTACTAACAATGAATTGGTTGAGAAACATCAATCCCTGAAACCAAACAAAACTTTTTTGGAAATTAAATGTAAAAAAAATAGCACTGAAGCAATTCTGAATGCACAAAATCCACAAAAATGGGGACTGATATGACCCGAATAATTATAGCGGAATTTGTATTAACAGCAACTTGGGGAGAGTATTTTGTTGCATCCTAAACACTAGAAAACAAAGACTCCTCAAAGAATCTAATTATATTAATAAATGCCAAAATGGATTTCTACCTAACCACCGCATCATGGACCATATATTCACTTTACACACCATAACTAAGCAAAATGTCCACCCAAAAAAATGACAGAATATTTACCTGTTTCATTGATTTCAAAGGCTTTTGACTCTATATGACATGAGGGATATATCATAGAGATATCCTGAGTGGTATTGGTGGCTACATCTATTTATATAATCTATCTATGGTCTAGCAGAAGAGTTGGACCGGTCAACAATCCATGGTTTTATACTAGACACTGAGGTTAAATGTTTACTGTATGGTCTGTATGGTCATCGTCTCAGAAACCAAGGAAGGTCAGATCAGCATAATCTCAATATATTAGAGGAATACTGTAAAAACAGGACACAAAATGGGAGTGAAGTTTGGGGCTCTCTACAGAACCTTGACCACCATCTATGGGACAAGAACCCAGATGAGACCATGCACAAAGAGTTCTGCAGAAATATCTTACAAGTGCATAGAAAAACACCAAATAATATATGTAGAGCAGAACTTGGCAGGTTCCCTTTAAACCCCGCAATTGAAAAGAGAGCACCCAAGTTGTGGATGAATTTGAACCAAAGCTCTAAAGACAAATACAAATCACTGCTGACCCAAGAGCTGAACTTGGAAAAGAGTCAAGTCAGTCAGTTTGGTGTGTAGGTTTACCAACCAAACTCACACCAACAACTTTATCCAAACAAAACAGCAAATTATGAAACAAGAAAAGTTTAACTATTGGCATGAAGAGACAAAAACTCAAGACTGGATTGTAATCTGGTCCCAAAATAGAGAATATAAATTGGCTGATCATCTCCTCTCCGTCAGAGATGTTAAGCAGAGACCAATCCTCACCAAGTCCCGGCTCAGTGACCACCTGGCTATAGAAAAAGAAAGAGCCATAAAAAAAACATGGCTACCCATAGAGGGACACGCATGTCTGTCAAGGGAGGTTGAGACAGAGATACACTTCCTCCTCAAATTTGAAAAATACTCCTCATTAAGAGTCTTTCCATGCCAAAATTGTGAATAGAATGCCAGAATTCCTTCACCTTAATGATGAGGAAAATTCAAAATGTTCATGGGTGAAGGAGAAACAGCCGCTCTCGCAGCCAAATATATCTCAGACTGCCACAAAAAGAGAGGCGATACTGAGTGACGGCATTCTGAGTCATTTAACTGTTTACTTGCTGTATTATTTTTCTTTAACCTCTCAAAAATTATGTTATATTATCATAATTTAGATTTTTATTATCTGATACCCACTCTGCAGTGGAGGTTCTGGGCACACACACACACACACACAAGATACAGTTTTTGTTTTATCAATTACAGGGTGTAATTGAAGCTTTGGCAATATTGTTATCCTTGCTTTGAAAATGCCAATGAAGCAAACAGAACATGGAGAGAGAGAGCGAGAGAGAGAGAGAGAGATGGTTGAACGCAGTGAATATGAAGCTTGTCCCTCCCATGGCTCCTAGTGGTCCATAATTGATGTGTGTGCTGGTTTGTATTCAGATCAGATCCAGTTGTTGTATCTTGGGTCTCCGTGACCCCTCGCTTCTCACTGCAGATCAAGGGAGCGATGGCTGACATCTCCTGACAACTTGAACACGCTGTTGTACTTTCCAGTCATAACCCCCGACCCCTCCTCGTCACGTCTTGCTGTTTGTGATCAACTCCTAAAGCAACCACTGACTCCAACATACACAATGAAAATCGACACCTAATGAAATGCTGCCATGCATCATCTCACTGTGATAAAATACATTCGTGGAATAAGGTTCTGCGTAAATTGACTCAGAGGAACACAATTTCCCAGAGGGCTTGGTTGAACAATACCTATAAATCCCAGGACACGGTCTACATGCATGATATTCAATACAGGACATAAATAATGTCCAGACTCCCCCATAATGGATTTGCAGCATCACAATGCTGTGTTTGGTGCTTCAGCGTAACATGAGCCGTGATACATATTCTTGGTTTTGCTGCCATGCCAAGCCCTTATCTCTCCTTTTGCAAGCACCTAGTTACACACAGGGACATGATAAGGCTATTACAGCTGGTGCAGCCTGACAGGGGCCACTGCAGCATCACATGTTAACGTGAATTTAAATAAGCTCTTTAATTAGCCCACATTGCTATGGCTGACAGCTAATTAGGGGGAAGGAGGGAGTGGAATGGTATGATCCGCTATGCAGCCTCTGGGGAGACGAGAGGCTTGGCTTCTCCCTCGTTCTGAGATGGTCCAGTCCTGGCACACTGCGCTCGCTCCCAAGGGAATTTGATTCTGTGTTATTGTATGTGTGTTTGTGTGTTGACTGTATGTTTGTATATACATTTACCTTGCTACTCTGCTCACTGTACAAACGTGTGTGAGTTTATCTTTGTGCACGCCTGTGTGTGAGTACACAAGAGGCATGCATTCTTGATTGTACTCTCAGTCTGTCCAAGTCCATTAAATCAGCGCTAACAGGACGGCTCAATTCCATTGCTGTACTTTTTTAGTTTTCTTTTTCCATGGAATAGAGCACCTACCACAGTGTAATTCTATTCCCTGGGCCGGGCGCTTCCAGGCTCGCCTAATGGAGCCTGATAGAATCAGTACCTGGACAATCAGCAGGGTGTTCCCTGCTGCTACATCGACTGATGTTCTCCATCCCCCTCCTCCTGCACTGCCTGATGAAACAACAGACATACCTGTCCAATTAGACCCCCTGCTACCATCTGAGAGAAGAGGGTGGAGGATGAGGTAGGGAGAAATTGAGTCAGGGAGAGATTGGATAAGAAGCTAAGTCACAATTGAGAATCAATTCAGCCAGCCGGTGCAATCAGTGCAAGGCTTCATGGTGCGTAGATGGGACACGGACGTGACAAAGGCTTAGATAAGGTTTGTTTGTCCGCAGTTTAAACAAGCACAGAAGAAGAGGCTTTACCACCTCACAACTTTTATATTTAGGGGTCCAAGCATGTAGTGCTGGAACCCTATTGTATTTGCTGGAATTATTCTGCTTCTTTCTTTCTTTCTTTTTCTCAGCTCAGAAACTGTAAGTCCTACAGCAGCCATATTTGGCAGGTGGGCTCCTGTGGCCCCACTACTCAGGCAAGGCAGCCCATGCACATTGGCCAGATGGTGGCGCTATAACAAGCAACTTTACGTTTTGGCCAATAACTTCTGAACCGTTTGTTGTAGACTGAAAATTCTTGTGTTCCTAGATTTGGTATTAAAGTCACAACTTCAAAAATTCATTAAAACTCAGCCGTTTGTCCTAGAGACCTGAAAATTTCAGAACATGTCGGCTGAAGTGAGATAAATCTTTTGTACACTGGTACCTACCCCTGTTTCCGACATCGCCCCCCTCTGTTTATAGCAAAAACTGACTGTGATCCCACAGTGTTGTCCTCCTAAACCGTATGTTACAGGAAAAAAACATGATTTTTGAAATCGTCATACCTTAATTAGTAAACATCCCAATAATTATAATGATATCTTGAAAACTGAGCGCACAGTAGATGGAAATGTGCAGCTGCAAATAGTTTGATAAATTGACAATGTGATATGTTCAAGCAGCAACCCGGGTTCGAATCCGGCCCGCGGTCCTTTGCTGCATGTCCTCTCCTCACTCTCTCTCCCATACCTTCCTGTCTCTCTCTCACTGTATCTGTCCAATAAAGCATAAAATGGCAAAAATAAAAAAAATAAAAAATAAAAAAGATTGATTAATGTGGCGCGCTAGTACACCAGTTATAATATTCTTTCTGAGGCTTTCAATATGGGTTGGACTAGCGCCGCTGACCTATCACGTGTCCCTTTGTTTTGTTTCCCCACTGTGACACACATCAAAGTGGAAGTTGGCAGAGTGGTAAAGCTCAGGTCTTTGGACCACAACGTTGTGAGTTGAAGTCCCTGATGGACTTTGACCATTTTGAAGTTTCATGAAAAGTAAATCAACACTAAATCACACAGTGCAGAAAACTCAAAGCAGGTGTTTGACATCATCTGTCAATAGCAAAATACCTGAATGTCATCACTGATTGGGGTGTGGTCAGACCTTTCAACACATAGAGAACAGTGCAGCAGCAGCTTTCTGACCCATGTGACTTAGTATTCTTTTATTTGTTAATGGAGAGCACTACAATGTTCTATAAAGTGATTAACACTGTCTGTCTGTCAATCATAGGCTGCAGTATCACACTACTTCTCCCTTTAGATAGTTTCTCCTCATAAACCTATAACAGGCGTTTGGCTCAGTAGGTAAAGCATCAGCCTTTCAGGTGGAAGGTTGTTGGATCAAATCCAGAATTGTCTTTTCCAAAGTCGTTAGTCATCAACGACAAGTAATAGAAAGTTTGGCCGTGAACAACTCCAGCAATGTGGTTGCAATGAAAAGATTAACTTGACAGAAGTCACGGGCTAACACAAAAGCCAATGTTTGATCTTCACAACATGTCAGTTATTGTGTGTCTTCTACCTTCTGTAATGTTTTGTCTATCTGTCTGTCTTATCAAATTGTGCTTGGACCCCGCAACTGCCGCTTGCCGCTACATTTTATATATGTTATCTTACTAGGTTATTTTTGTTTTTTCAATGACTGTGAAAGGTAAAGCTTTGAGGGTGAGAGATTTTTATTTTTTTCCATGACTGTTTGTGAGAAGTGTTGGAGATTGTGACTGTGTGTGTGTGTGTGTGTGTGTGTGTGTGTGGCATTCATTTATGTGTGTGGAAGTCTCTGTTAAGTACATGAAAGAAAAACATTTTGACAGATTTAGCTCAAGGCCTAGGAGGGATACTTTAGATGTCACCAGAACTCTTTCCACTGGAGGGAGAAAAGTGAGAGGTGGTTTGTCATTGCTTAAAGCCGGCAAGGAGGAAAATCTATCTATCTATCTATCTATCTATCTATCTATCTATCTATCTATCTACCTATCTCTACATTTCTTTCTTCTTTCTTTCTACACTTGTCCATACACATTTCTTACCTGTCCTCAAACACCTTAAACCATTCACAGCTCTTTGTCCAGGTTGTGCAAACATTTTGCATCTGACTAAATCTGTGGTGAAGATAAAAATGGTATGGGGGTTAGTAGGCTGCACTACCATCAGAGGCCAGAGGATGGCAGTATGAGGGCAAGTGCAGGAAGGACTCGATATTCTCTGGGAATGCTATATTTGTTCAAGAAGTCCTTGGTCCTGGGCCATAAGGCCACAGAAGTAAGTTAAGTGGTCATGTGACTGAGACGCAATGACTTTTTACCCTCCTCCTCTTCTCTCTCTCCCCTGGAGAGTACAATGAGCTGCTTAACAGACACTTAATCAATATTCAGTCTTTTCTCTGTCTGACCCTTTGTGTCTCCTGCAAGCCCTCTATTCTTCTGTTGCTTCCTTGTCCATCTATATATCTACTCATGTATGTCTGCTCACGTCAAAATAAAATAATTCACAAACTCAATTCGCATTCTCTCCAACTTATACATTAAATCATGAAATCAGTCAGACAGATGGAGAGAGGCAAACAGGGAGAGAAAGTCAGACAGGGAGAGAGAAAGGAAGACAGACAGACACGACATATATACATATAGATACACACACACACACACACATACACACACAGCAAATAACCACAGTATTCATAATATGTGGCAGCACTATATCCTCTGTTTATATGCACAAAGTCCAGCCTTCTCCAATTCATCAAGCTGCACGGTAGTTTTATGTGTCTGCTTTATGTGTGTGGCTCCTAAAAGCAGCTAGAAACTGTCTCAGTTCATAAAACACACTTTATTCTCACTCCGCAGGTGGTCCAGCACCGGCGGGCTCTGCTCGCATTAATGTATTTGTTTTTATTTGTTTTTATTTTTTTTACCAAGTGTTAGAGGCATGGCAATTATGTTCATAGGAAGTGTAAATATGAGGTACACTATCCTTCGAGTGGCGGGGACGGCTGTTGGAGGATGATAAGCAGAGGACACGAGAGAAAGGGGCAGAGGTCTTTAGTAGAAAGACTTATGCTGAAATGAGTATATATTTACTGTTTTCAGAGAGAATATTAAGTCTTTTAGCTCTTAACTAGGTCCGTTAGCTCACCTGCTATGTCATTACAAATGCAGAAAGTTTACACAAGGTTGGAAAATTGTGAGAGCCTGAAACCTGAGTGCTAGCCTAACAGCTA
The DNA here is from genome assembly GCF_046629955.1 of Centroberyx affinis. Taxonomy (NCBI): domain Eukaryota; kingdom Metazoa; phylum Chordata; class Actinopteri; order Beryciformes; family Berycidae; genus Centroberyx; species Centroberyx affinis. Next base: position 7,697 of record NW_027279114.1, read on the forward strand.
GTGTTTACAGTTCACCTCCAGGTCGTCATCTCCCCACTCATTACTTATTGATGGAAATATGCACTGCTAATTGCTAATTAGCTATAAATTGATGACTCACAGCGGAATTTTTCGCTTCATTAATTGGCTGTTTATATCTATTGAATAAAACATGGCAGAAAGCAGATCAGATTGGAATTAGAGCAAGATGATAGACAGAGGGCTGCCGTGTCTGTGTGTGTGTGTGATAGAGAGAGAGAGATAGAGAGAAAGAAAGAGTATTCATAAGTGACTAAGTGACTGAGTGATCGAGTGTGTGTTCATGTGCCTGCACAGGTGTTTGTGTGGGAGTGTGTGTGTGTCTCGGCTTAGTTGAGCTGGAATATTATGCAGTGTGACATACAATGAAGAAACACACAGGAAGTGCAAAGGAAATGGAGAATAGTGCGCTGAATTTCAACCAAGAAAGCATAGACATGCGCCATGTAGACGCTGCACATCAAAGGCCCCATTCCAAACACAACATCTGAAGTAAATGAGTTTCAGATTGGCATGGGTCCATCTGGAGACCAGACCAGCCTGCTGTAGGCATTGATCTACATCTAACAGACTACTTAGACTCTTTCTCTCTCTCGCTCTCTCTCTCACACACACACACACACACACACACACACAAATAGAACTGAGACAGGGACAGAGAGAGAGTCGAAGACAGACACACTCACAGTACTCACGGTGACTCTGAAAGGTGTGGCGGCGGCAGATGCAGGCTCCATCGTGGATGCGGTCTTGTCCGAGGAGCTGCCTGGCATGCTGCGTCGGCGTCCCGCCCGCTCCGGAGGAGACTCTGCAAACAGAGAGAAGACGCCAAGCCGGTCTTTAATTTGTGAAAAATAAATACTAACTTTATAAATGTCTGTTTCTCTAGATCAGGGATGGGCAAGCATGTGCCATAGAGGGACCAGTGTATGCTGGTTTTAATTCCAACCACAGACTACACCGACTGATTTCACTGACGAGCACACCTTCAGCCAGAGAGGAGAGACCAATCAGTGGAATCCCATGGTCTCTGGTTGGAACAAACACTTGCACACTCTCAGTCCTCCATGGCTCATAGTTACCTATCCCTACTCTAGGTGTAGGTATGTCAACCTGTTCTCAAATCAGATTTGTAGTTACAGTTACAAAAAGTAATCGAAAGTAAAACAATCGAGTGAAACAGCATACACTTCAACTCTGGTTACCCAGGTTGAATTCCAAACTTTTCTGCTGTGACTTAAGTTTTAATTTTCAACTAAATTTCTTTGACCATAACCAAAACCTTACCCTAACCTTAAACTAAGTTGTTTTAGTTGCCTAACTTTAACCTAAGTTGTTTTAGTGCAGTGATAGATTATGCATCTGGCTACGTGTAGGTATAGTATGAATCAATGCATAGGTATAGGATAATCAAGGATGCATAACGTTTTCGTAAGATATCATACAAAAGTTTTTTGAGAATACATTGGGTGCATCTAAAAAAAAAAACCCACCTTTTTTATACTTTACATTCAATTTGATTTAAACCAGCGAAATAGCAGTAAGATATGACACCAGAGTACATGAGAATATCAACCACTCCACCATGAATGAATTCGTCAATTCATGTAGTAAAGGACTGTTGTTTTCCATTCTTCCACTGTCTCATTCAGTCTACTGGACTTATCTGGATCTGTTATCTTTTTTTTCCTCCACCGTGTGCCCGTCTCATGCTTTTTCCGTGCCTGAACATGCAGTACGGCACAGTATCAGATCTTATATGAAAGAGATCTGAAAAGAGAGAGTTCTCTTGAGTATGCATGTGCGTGTGCAAGCAGCAGATCTGGACACGTCCGAGAGGAATGCGAGTGATGCTAAGCACGCAGGTCTACACAGATTTCAGATAGCCATCACCGAATGCTAGCTCCCAGGTACACAGCGAAGACAATCACCATGTTAGCCAGGTGGTGAACTGAAATAACCCTTATTGTTGAATGGACATTGTTTATGTGGCTATGCTCTGTAATAAATAGCAACTTTAATTACATGGCGGTCTAATATGACATTTTTGAGCAGCTGTCAAGCCAATGTGTTTGAATCAATGCTTTTCTAGTGGGCACAAGAGTATCAATATGTTTTCATCAGCGCAGGTCCCACCCAATAATAGAAAATGTGTTTAACTAGGCAAGATCTGCCCTTAAAATCACAGCACCACCAACAAGCCCATGTACAACACAGGTTTGCATTACAGGGTTTCAGCATTTTGTTCATGGCCTCATTGAGGCTATGCTAGAGGATTTAAAAGAGATCTATGATGGGCTGAAACATCGGAAATTAATGAAATTAGTTGAGAGTGTGTGTGGGAGTATGGCTCTAATGAGGATGAAACTGCATTATGAAACAAATCCTCCCTCACCACACAACAACACACAGAGAGAGAGAGAGAGAGAGAGAGAGAGAGAGAGAGAGAGACAGAGAGAGAGAGAGAGAGAGAGAGAGAGAGAGAGAGAGAGAGAGAGAGAGACCCCTCACAACCAACACACACACGCACACACACACACACACACACACACAGGCATACCTACTGTCTATAATAAGTACTAGGGGTGCACACAGATGCTACAATTTGTATTCAGATAAAACTGGAAGTGGTTGAGGCATAAATCGGAAGTGCGTGTTGTTCAGACTGAAATGCTAAAATCCCTGAAATTATTAGTTATGTTCTTCATAATTATTGCCATTGCTATTGCTGAGATATTAAAGCATTAAACTTGTGGCTTTACAGTGTCCCATCACTAATAATGATGACAGATAATTTGCTTTTTGAAGCTGTATTTAACAAACAACAACCTAGATGTTATGTAACCATAAACACAGGCTTTTGTAAACACAGCCATAAACAAACATAAACATTCAAAACAATTAGACTACTTCCGTAGCAAACAAAAAGCGCACGAACAAGCAATTCTCTCTTTCTCTCTCTCGCTCTCTTGCAGCTGTGTGTGTGACAGTAACAACACCAGCAGACTGACAGAATGAGAGATGCAAACAAACTCCACCCCCTTCTCTTCTGGGCTCAATGAGAAAAGCCAGTCAAGTGGTTTTCAGTTGAATATGTTTCCTCTATGGTTATAGACATCCTATTAAAACATCCAAAAAATATAGAAAAAATTCAGAAGGATAAATGTTAGTGTGAAACACATTATTCATGCTCTGCTGAATATGGTATTCGAATTCGGTAACACACACACACACATACACACACACACGAAAACACACACACACACGGCGGATGGTAGTGTTTGTCGGCCCTATCCTGTCTATTAGCTTGTCAAGCTGAGCTGTGCTAAATTAGCTGTCTGCTGTTTAACAGGCCTGTTGACTGAATTAGTACACACTGTAATTGAAGAAGGAACGGAGAAATCACACATCCCGCTGTGGCAGGCAGGCGGGCGGGCGGGCGCTGGCTCGCATCCCAACCCACACAATTCTCAACCTAACACAAACATAAACACAGTCCGCGACAACAAACAGCAGACAAACACAACATGCTCTGACATGGAACAGACACCTTCTGCAGCAAAATCAGATCTCTATAAATGAGACCTGAACCATCTGCAGCTTCTGGGCGGCTGATCCGTTGCTCTGTGGAAGCAGACATATACAGTAGAATTAGGTCTGAACTAGCTCAGTCTGACTGCCAAGGAGACATGTTAAGGCTTTGTTGTTGTTTTGCTGTCCAGAGGCGCTACATGTGGAGAGAGAGAAAGGAAGACAGCTGTGTTAACCTCAGCCAGAACAGTGTGGTGACAAGGTGAATATTACTACTATAACTCACAATGAGAAAGTGACAGAGCTCAGGAGATGGTTGATATCTCGAAGTAGAGTGGTGGCAACTAGGCCATGGTGACATGCCAAATGTATTACTGACACAGTTCCTGGCTTCCCAGCAGGGTGGCAGAACCGTTCCCAGCCCTTCCTGGAGATACTATTTCTTGTTGGAATGCATACAAATTCATGGGAGTACCGTGATCATCCGATGTGAGATATTAACGTGAGAATTTATGATGGCAGTTGACAAGTCAAGTGTGAAGGTGGCTGTAGATATTTTAGAGCCACTGAAACAACTTAAGGAATATTGAAATAGTTTCACTATTTCTCAGTAAACTAGTATCACATGTGTTGAGATTCCATACTTTGATGTCAGTTTTTTCTGTGCCAGGATTATTGACTCCCATTCTTTATAACTGTTATTCTGGTTTTACGTGGAGGACATCCTCTACATAAACGCAAAGAATTGTGGGATTCACAGCGAACACCTGGCCCTCCTGGCTGGGCCTCTGCAGCAACATTTACATGCACACCGATACTTTGACCTTAATGCGATTATGAACGTAAGCATTTAAGAGATTAATAGTGTGATTTGGATTACAGTTAGTTTCTAGTGATATACTGCTGGTGAGTGGTTTGGACACGTTAAGACTGTACTGTCAAGCCTTGAGTAGCAGCACTGAAGAAACTGAGGGAAATACAAAAAGCTGCTGTCTGGAAATACAAAAAGAGAAGTATGACTCAGGTTTATGGCAGGAAATGAATGATTTTGCTTGTCGTCTTTCAGGGAGCAGGCACATGAAAAACTGTTCAGTCAGTTATCACAGTTTGCAATATTGCATCAAAGTTAGACCTTCACCTGCAATGTATGTAAATGGCTTAACTGGATTATTCTCATAAAGTGAGAGACCAAAGCAAGGGAACATAATACATTATTGTGTATATGTAAACATAGTCTGTGTCTCCATATGTGTTTCTTTGAAGGGAAAAAAAGTTTAATTATTTTCTCTCTCTCTCTCTCTCTAACAAATAATTATATTGCCCTTGAAATATCTGCTGCCATGACAACAAGTGTATTAATCCTTTGAAATCTGAAAATCATTCATAAAGAAAGAGGGATGATAAGGTAATTATGAACATTGAATTAAGTAAGCACTGCAAATTCCTGTCACAAATCATGTCTGTGCTCTACCTCACTGGATGTATCCCTATATTCTGCTATACTTCTGAATGGAGAGATCTCCCAACCTGCACACAGATGGCCTTTAAACCAGCTCAGAGGAAAGATCACACACACACACACACACACACACACACTCATGTCATTTAGTGGTGAGCTAATTAATGCATAAAATCGCATTGCATGCTTCCACACATTTTCACCATCTGTTGCGTACTGTATCCCTACAAATGTGGGAAACATGAAACATTTCCTTTGCTATAACTTATTCTTGTGTCCAACTCTATTATTCTAAACCCTAACCCACAGCACACTTACACTCACACAGAACAGACACATTCAAGACCAAAGCCTGAAGTAATTCATCAGAAAGCTATTCTTGACCTGTATGTGAAAAATTTTCAGACCCATCATCCCCTCTCGGATTCTAAACAATTCCAATTTGACCTCCATCCCACAGTCTGTCTCAGCTGTACCTGTGGGTTTTGGGCTGAGCTGAGGCGGAAGCAAACACTTTCTGGCATGCGATGCTCCACTTGTAAGGTCAGTCAGAGGATCACACTGACAACAGCTGTTGTCTGAAAAGGTGAGGTATCTGTGAGCCACCCAGTCTGAGGGCCTTCAGACCATCTGGTACTTTGGCCTCCTCTCCAATCTACCCCTCTTCCTGTACATCCTCCTCTTCATCCTCTATCTCCTTCTGCTCCTCCTTCTTATCCAATTCCCCTTCCTCCTCCTCCCTATCATCACCATCATCATCCTCTGACCCCCTTCTTATTCTCCTCCTAGTCCTCCTGCTGCTCCTTGTACGCCCTTATCCATTTTCTCTTCAACCCTCTATCTCTGAATCTTTTATTTTGTTATCATCAGACTTCTAATGTCTGTGCCTTCGCTCCTCCTCAACCAAATCTGCTCTCTGATTGTTATCTACTGTAGCTTCACTTCTTCATTTCACCTCTTCCTCTTCTACCATTTCAGATTCCCTAAAAACCTATACCATCACCCCCCCCCATCCTCCTCATCCTCACAATCCACCCACAAATAGAGCCATCTCTCCTTCGTGCTTCCATCCTCCTCCAGCCCTCCTCACAGTAACTTAATGGGACCCAGAAAGTGCCAATGGGAGCCCTGGGGGGATCTAAAACTGCATAAACGAAATGGTAGTCACCTGGCTGTGTGTGTGCGGTGTGTGTCCGCGTGCGTGTCCTTATGTGTGTGTGTGTGTGTGTGTGTGTATCTGTGGGTCCTGGTCTGGCCAACAGAGATAAGGGCAGTGCAGCCTGGGAGTGAATGAATCTCTTTGTGAACATCAAACAACAGGAATGAAAACACTGGCCACCAATGACTGACTGATAAGCTGCTGCTGAAATGGTCACTGGCATGTAGAGAATTGAACATCATAACTGTGTGAATGGGGGGGATGTGAGGGTGCACGCAAGCACGTGTGTATTGCACATGTTCCTATTCACTAAATGAGGTGTGTGTATGCGATTGCGGAAGCTAAGATGTCATGTCAAACCTTTTGCCCAATTATCCTCCACATTTCCCCTCCCACGCTCCCTTTTCCTTCATCACAATCCCTGAACAAATGTCTTTAGCCAGCTCCTATTGTCACTGCCTGCCCCCCGAGTGACAGCTACCTTCCAACCCGGCACCAAGGACAATTTTCTTGCTGTGCCGTTCCCACGGCAACGCAGGCCTTTTCGAAAGGTGTGAAGGTGTCAAGTTGGAATGTGTGAATTCTCATATTTTGACTGGGCTATCTATCTATCTATCTGTCTATCTATCTATCTATCTATCTATCTATCTATCTATCTATCTATCTATCTATCTATCTATCTACCTACCTACCTATCTATATATCTACCTATCTATCTACCTATCTATCTAAAGCATTAACCTTTATTGGCATGGGTCAGACTGCATGTTTCCTCAGTACTTCCGAAACAGGCGTGCTCCATTCAGAGACCGGTGCCAGAGAGCCTCCCCATCCTCTCATACCTGACCAGCCCAGGACATTCCAGCCTGGAAAAAGTCTGGAGAGGGGGTGGGGGATGGTGAGGGTGCACAGCTTCTCCTACATCTGAAAATTAACTGCGGTATTCAATATCCTCAGTGTCAAAGTCTAACACACAGGATAAGGACTGGAGCATGAATTATTCATTCAATTAAATTGTTGCAGTGGCAGTGTACACAGGAGTGTGTCCCTATGTGACTTTGTGTATATTCTGTGCATGAGGTGCACAAAGAGGCAGTGTGGTGGGCAGGCAGGTGGTAGTACGTCACAAAAACTGTGATAAAACAGTTAGAGAACTGATAGCATCTAGTTAATCATACATGGGGAAAACAGAGGAGTGCTGACGATACACTTTGCATAATGACTTATTTTTGGTCTGCATGTGTGTGCGTGCGTGTGTGGATACCACTTGCATAGCAAAGTGCTATGCTGATACAATAAATATGGAAGGTAAATTTCCAAACACACTTTTCTTTTACAATTTTCCTCATGTGATGTGTTGTATGTTTTTTTTAATTGCTTGAGGCGCTATGCTATGCTAAGTGGCTCCATGTTGACCCTAGAAATTCACATAGGTTGCTGTCAGTTGCACTGGGAATTTTATGTGCCTACACGAGACAGCAGCTTGAAAAAAAACCCATCTACAGTCTGTACTGCTTCACCAGTTACTGTGTGTTACACTTACAGAATAGCGGTCATTATGCTGACCTCTAGAGGATCAAATATGCTGTCTTTTGACAAACGAACAAAAACAGATTGCATGTAACCCTTTGAAAACAAGTGTATACCTATTCAAGCAGTACTTAGGTTTCATCCAATTAGTTTCGCTTACACTATGCTCCCTTGTGGGTGTGGGATTAAACTGTTGTCATAGTAATATGGCAGATGATTGGCATGTACCCTGTGGCTGCCATTTTACTTGTGGTGTGAACTTGGAGATTAATATGTACACAGTCAGAGCTACCTGCAAAAGCTAGTTCAACACAATAACAAGCTGAATGAGTCAGGCAGAGAGAAAGAGAACATATAACCTTTCTGTAGAGTTGGGCCAATTAGCAAAATCCATCTTAGCAATATTTATTTTCTGGGTAGATAATTATAGCATCTCATCTGCTAGCTAAGTACTAGCCATCGTAGCCTATAGAAGTCCTTGAAGTGTGTATTTGCACAGGATAAAAGAATGAGCACAACCTGTGATCACAGCTAATGGACAGAGAGGCTTGAGTACAGCTCAGCATCCTGTCATCAATAGCATGTCTTGTTTCAAGAAGTCCGTTCCCTCAGGGGTGAAAAATAGCCTCCAAAGGGAATTCAGAGTTCTTGTGTTATGACAGGAGGGAAAAGAAGAAGAGAGACTGCAATTCATAAACACGCGCAAATGCACAAATGCGTGCGCACACACACACACGCACACACACACATTCTCTGTGGGCCAGTGAAATCACAGGCTGTCAGGCATCTCAGCCTGTGTTTACTGTGTTCTCTCTACCTGGAGGGCTATCTTCTCTCAGTCCACCCCGCCCTTCCTCCTCCCTCCTTCACAAATACATCACTTTTCTGTTTTTCCTCTCAACTACAAGACAACTGGCACTTGTCTTGACTGGCTGATAGTGCCGCAAAAAGCTCTCTCTTTCGCTGGAATATAAACTGTGAAAGCATGCCAATCAAAGATAGGGTTGTCACGATACTAGAATTTCTAACTTTGATACAATACCCAGGAAAATATCGATATGCAATACCATTTTCGATACCACGGCGGAAAAAAATGAATTTTGAATCTTTTTTTTAAATATTTTTTCATGTTAAAATATAATTTTAACATGAAAACAATATTTTAAAGTTGTCTGAGATCAAACAACACAAGCCATCATGACTTGCTCTTTTTTATTGAGGGGAGTGAGCTTATACTGCACAAGCATGTGAAACATCATATTGCCTCCTGGCCTCTGCAGCATAGACTGTAAGTAACTACAGTAAGCAAAAAACACAAACACAGAGACCCAAACTAGTCCCTTAATATCCGACAACGCAGGGGGAAATTCCGGTGCAAACGAGACAGATGGATGGACAGACAGACAGACGCACGCTTCTCCATAACTCTAGTCATAAGCCTATCAGAACACTTTTAGCTTGTTGAAGCAACAGATACACACCAATGAGAGCGAAAAATCAGCAGGGCTAGAGTTAGTGGATTATTATTGATTATTATAGGCGATTTTTCATTAAGAGAAAGCACTGCTGGTATCGATACTGTTGCAAATGAGTATTGTATCTGTTTCAAATTTTTAGTATCGATACTTATCGAAGTATTGATACTTTTGACAACCCTAACCAAAGAGCAATCTGCTTGTTAGAGGATTTATTTATTTATTTTGTCAGATGGCAGAGACTCATCAGGAGTACATCTGACTTCTAGCTGGACAGTCATCCATGTAATGGAGGTCACAGTGGAGGCCCACCCAGGCACTAACAGCTACCAACAGCACATACTGTATAATAGGCAGCTACAAAGCACAAAATAGCTGACAAAGTGCAGATAAAGCTAAAAGAAGGAAACTCTTAAAGGGTCTATGTGTAATTTCTGGTCCAATGCTGGCCTCTATCATTCAGCAAAGTCATTACAACAACAGGCGAAATCAGTAACAAAGGCTAACGTTGAACACAATAAAAAAATAATGAATTAGAAAAGGTTTAGGAGATTAGTTAGCCAACATATTCAGTAATGCTGGAACTGTTATTTACAATTGTTGCTATTGGTTAGCTAGAAGGCTAACTGGTCAAGATAGCTACATAATGTTAGCTTGTGGAGGACCACAGCGTGTGCACCGTGGTCGTTCACTTTGTTTCACTCACTAACATTCGGGAACCTCTGCTGATATTTACTAGTCATATTGTGCTTCAGTAAATCAGGAATAGTACACATTCAACCTTTAAAATTGTCTAGTTTTATGGCTTAGCGTCTAAAAAATGTGTGTATGTGTGTGTGTATATAGGAGAGAGAGAGGGGGAGAGAGAGAGAGAGAGAGAGAGAATGTGTGTATATGTGTGTGTGTGCGCACGCAGACACAGTAATGTGTGAACACTGAACGATGAGGACAGTGCTGGACTTTTGACCCCTCAGATACAGTATTTACTCAGCGAAGGGGTGATGGGGCGATAAAGAGGTGCTGCTGTGTCTCCTCGGAGCACCTCTGTAGCTACGAGGCCGGGAGTGTAAGAGAATCATTTCAGACTACAGTAACCACTAGTGCAGATACAATCCACAGTCACTTAACTTACCGCTAACATCGACACCGCCCTATCTAAAGTGGGCTGAGGGCACCGAAAACACAATATCGCAGCGCTGAAACCAAGCTCAAGTTTGTGAAGTAGAGTTGCCCAGTGTGTATAGTGTATGTTAAAACTAATGAACACAGATAAATAAACATGCAATGATTACATGCAATGTGAGCATCAGGCTACAGTCCCAATACGGAATTAACCAGGCGTTTTCCACAGACACAAAATTTCTGTATCAGATCAACATTCAGAGAGAGGGGGTCTGTTTCTTGTTTAGTTTGGCACTAGCACGCCTTTGTCTGCAGCGTGTTCTGGGAAAGCGGAGAACAGGGAGGAGGAGGAGGAGGAGGAGGAAGAGAAGAGTGGGGTGCAGGAGAAGGAAGTTTGTGTTTGTGCAGAGGGCGACACAGCACCAACATTCCTGTGACTGCAGACTGAGACCCTACTAACTTCCAACAACATCCACCATGCAAAGACAGAGATATGGAGCATAGACTCTTCACAGACTTGGTGTCACAGAGTAAGATAATACTAACAAATGACATAGAACATGTCTTAAGTTACTAGGGGAAATATGTCAGATATGACAGCATATAGACTAACTCAATGACCCAGTCAAGGGATCACTTCACTGTGTGCCTATAATCGGCCTGACAATTGCCTGTTATGCGCCTCCTGTGGCTGTATGTCTTTACATCTGTATTTGCAGAACTTGTTCCCATTCTTCATCTTTTTTCATTGATCATGTACATTGTGGTTGGATTATATCCAGACTGCTAAATTCCAATCACAATGTGAGCCCGACAACTTTCAAATGTTTTTTTTTAAAGATCTGATAACAATGTGAGTAAAATCTGATTTTTAGGCTTCTCAACATGTCACTTAATTTATCTTGGTGTAATGAGAGATAAAACAAAATCACACCACAATGGCAAGCGTACCCATGGCCAAACACACCGAATACATGTCAGAGAAACACTTATTAAACAACAGAATACCATTATAAAACATCCTGTAACATTGTCCATTTTATAACCTTGCAGTAAACAATTAACATTATACATTCTTGTATATAAATGCATATGAAAATGTATATTTGTGCTTACTTGCACATGCACTGTGGGTGAATAGTGAAGGCTATTTCAGGCAACGTTAAGTGTTGACAGGCAGTTTTCAGGGTGAGCGATGGCAATGAGCAGAGTTCTACTGCTATTTCTCCAAAACCATTCCCTGGCTCTGCTTGTAATCTGAGTGAAGATCTGTGGATTAAGGGGGATTATCTTGCACCTGTCCCCCTGTTATTGGACTTTTTCGGGGGGCTCAGAAGTACTTCCTCATCTGGCCCCTCTCCATGTTTCACCAGGCTGGTGGAGAGGAGGGTAGACGAGGACGCAGGCTCCAGAAAGGAGACCAGGATGAGGAACTAATCCTGGGTTAAACATTCAGATGATCTGGAGAGATCTGCTGGTTTCACTTCACTGCTTTATTATTATATCCACTCACTCCTTGCCCTCTTTCTCGCCCTCTGGTCTTCCCGTTACATGATCTGCAAGGCAAATTTTCACTTCCTCATCTATAATACTGAGCTGAACAGAGGTAGATGAGAGACATTCTTTATTTTACACCACCTCTGTCCATTCTTCTCTGCTAGTTTTGTGTCCCTTTCATACGTTCTCTCACCCCTTGGCCTGGTTGTATGTGCTGAGAATTTAGTCAAAAATATCAAAGCATTGGGTTAAATATGACCTTATTCTCAGAGAGGGACACTCAGGCACAAATTGCAAAAACAGATCAAAGGACTAATCTGTTTTAGAGAAAACGAAGGAAAAGTGACTTCACTAGGGAACAAAGTTATAGTCAGATCTTGCCACCGCTTAACACCCACCCCCCCATTGTCTTTATTATCCATCTTGCTAACATTTTCAGTTGATAAACACTTTGACACAAACTCAAAACCAGTGATATAACTCAAGAACCAGACACAATTCCCAGTTTCCTGTGTTTAGGTGTAAATGTAACTAGGGGCATCGGAAACTGAGTCATCAGAACGCTCTGTGTTGTTCCAGCCGTGCTTCCCATCCATCGGCCTGATTTCTGTCCTCACTTCCCGCCAGCATAACACACACACACACACACACAGAGGAAAGTTTGTCTCTGTCATAAACAGCCTGACAAAAACTAAGGATGACGCAGTGACACGGATGAGAAGTTCTAATAAGTGTTTCTTGTTTATGACCCATTGAGAATATGAGTGCGCGCAGTAACTGTCAGTTGTAATGTATTATTGAGTTGTTATTGAGTTGTTTAAGCACTTTGTTGCAAGTTGTTGGCAGTAACTCCTTTTACTGATATAATTTGGCTACTGGTTTCATGAGGTTGTTACTGTGCCTGTGTTGCTGTGTTGTGTACGGTTGGTGGTCTCACTGGAACAGTCACATAACAGTCATAAACTACATCTGTCAGCCAGGACAAAAGTAGAAGAAAGAGTCTGACAATTTAAGTCCAAAGAGGAGAGAAAGCTGGGAGTTAAAAGTTTAGATGTGTGTGTGTGTGTGTGTGTGTGTGTGTATTTCTATACTTTGAGGACCAAATATGCTCACGCAGATGGAAAAAGTGAGGAAAATCCCCCAAATGTTTTTTCCGGTGCTCACTTCTTTAATCTACGGTTCTTTTTTTGTCGTCCGAACCACAGTGGAAAGGTTTTACTATGTTGCATTTTTTTGTATTTTGTTCTTTTAGCTGCCCAATTACTTTATTAAGTGAATCAGGTTTGTAAACAGAAGTCACATGGACCCACAAGCAGCTCGTTTATTGGACAGTTTTGGTAACCTGTCAGCCCACCAGGTTAGAGATTTTGTCAGCAGGGAGAGGCCAAACGAATCTGATACCAGCCCCTGGAGTTTTAGCTAAACAAGAGCATGTGTCTGTGCTTTCTGCCATAATTGACCTTCTCTGGTGTTCATACCAGTTAGGAACACATGAAGAAATAGCTGAATATGAGCATCGACTGATACTGCGGTTTGCCCACGGTTCATTTTGTTATACTAGTCTTTCCATGCATGAGTAGCTTCTGGCTGTCAGATGTCAACATCCATCTCCTTATACCCATAAAGCCTTTGGGTTCGTTTTCTGTAGTTGGTACGATTACATTCTCACTCCTAACAAACCGCACCGCAGTCCGCTTGGAAGAGAACTATGACCTAGATTTTCCAGCGCCTCGGTGCGGTTATTTGGTGCCACCTGTATTCAAATGGCTTTGTTCTCACCTGCCAAAACAAACTGAACTAAACGAGCACACGCTCCAGGCTTTAAACCGTTCCAAACTTGATTGGTGTGAACACACCCTAAAGGGTTATTTTAGAATTTGGGTTTAGGGTTATGGTTAGAATTAGGATTAGGTTTAGGTTAGAGAAACATTAAGGTTACGGTCTAAGTCTTCGCTGTTGTTGCTAGCCTCATCGTCTAATATATTGTATTTATTTGTTGTTACTGTAATTTGACAAAGTTGCACACTGGAGCTTTAAGGTTAAAATTAGGATTAGTTAAATTAGGGTAAGGGTTAAGGTTAGTTTATACTTAGGGCAGAGGTTTAGGGTTAAGGTTAAGATTAGCTTTAGGTTAAAAAGGTGTAAGGTCAAGCATGTAGCGGAGAGGGTAAGCATGTGGGTGTGTGTGTGTGTGTGTGTGTGTGTGTATATGTGTGTTTGTGCATATCCATTTGTGACTATGACAGTCCAGACAGTTTCCAGCTGGTGTTTAGGTGATGTGATGAGAGCTTTGTAGTGAAAAATATGGCGTAAGAGAAAGAAGGGAGTGAGATCAATAGGAGTGAAAGAGGGATGGAAGGTTATTGCTGCCAGGGAATCACCTGCGGGTTGGGGGGTGATACACCGAGAGAAGAGAGAGAGAACACACGTCCGCATTGCATAAACACTCCTAAGGGCAACACCATTCAAAACAATAGGATGGCAGGTTTCACAGCCAAACTCAGCCAGCAGGATCTGCCCGACAGAAAAATAACAAGAGAAAGAAAGAGAGAATATAGTGTATCGTCAGAGGAGTGCTGATGTCTACGCTGACTTTGATAACACCATCCACTGGTTTCAGAGAACTAATTTTTCAGCTAAAATTTCTGTCTCCGAGGAGATAGAAGTTTACTGCAGCTAAGACAAATATAAAGTCAAAGTCCTCCGAGAGCTCTTGACAGACATAACAGACTTTACACTATATGATGAAGCTGTTTGTGTGTTTATACAAAGGCCCTGTCAGCGAAGACAGAGAAGACGAGAAATACACAACAGATTCTGTTCAGAAAGGATGACACTACTCCATTCACTAGACAGTTAAGAACAAAGAGTTTTATTGCAACAAGAGCTTCAAAACACACCAGAATAACAAGACAGATCACACAATACCCGTCTCTCTCTCTCTCTCTCTCTCTCACTGAGATAAGAGGTATTTTATTATGTAAATGTCAACCAACTCTAGCTTCCCTTCCTCTCTCCCCTTTTCAGACTCCAGTGCAGTGTTCTACCTGGCAGTGACGGGTGCTGCCCTGGCTCTTCGTCGTCAGTGCTCTTCTCTTGCTCTTGCTCTTCCCTGCCGCTGTTCCCACCTGGACGCTGAATCACAACTGATGCCCTCGTTTCACTGAATTTTTAGCACTGATCTCAGCCCCTTCTCATCACTGCATGCCGCCTCTCCTTCTTTTTGTCTCTCTCTGTTTTCTCCTGTCATTATTGTTGCTATTGTATACTACTGCATGCTACGCCGTCCCGGGGGGGATCCCTATTTGCCTCAGCCCGCCCAAAGTTTTCCTACTAAGGTTTTTCTTGGGAGTTTTTCCTTGTGTGCATTAGGGTCTAAGGCTGGGGGGGGGGGCGGGTAGGTTAGGCTATGTAGAATAGGTAGATTGTTTGTCTTGCTAAAATCTGTCTATACATTATCTATATCTATATAATTGTGTTCACCATTGATTGTGTTTAGTTAGATCTAGCAAGACACTTTCTCTGTAATGTCCTCTGAGACATGATTTGTGATAAAGGCTATATAAATAATGAAACTTAACTTGACTTGACTAGCACAACAGGGGGTGTCAGATCCAGAGGAGATCGAACTGAACTGATATAAGGTTTTCCATACACACAGAGAGAGAGAGAGAGAGAGAGAGAGAGAGAGAGAGAGAGAGAGAGAGAGAGAGAATAAGAGAACAATAACACATGAGCTCATGCCGCTGCCACCTGATCTGTCCCAGTGACAGTGTGTATATCAAGAGGGGCTACACCAACTTCCTTGAGATAAAACAAACTCGCAGATCTGTTCATGCCTGCTGTGTGAACAAAAACATTCTCACTGTACTGTACCATCAAGCTCCAGGACACATATAACTGTGGAGTGGAGAAAAGGTTTTTTGTCTTCTTCTCAAACATCTAATTTCAGTGAGTTTATTAGAGAACACATAAACACACATATCGACAATGCCATAATCTCATCTTCCTTACATCAGTACTCTATGAAATGGAGGGGTATCAGCACTGTCCCGGACATCAATCACTTAAGGCTCCAAGTGTAGCCTAAAATTCACTAAAAAGACCCCATGCCACGTGCAAGGCCCACAGTGTGAGTCCCAGGACAGCCATTTAACACACAACACCACAACTGGATGGTTCTCATTATTTTAAGCTTAATCAAGCCATCGTTGAAGACACCGGCTTGACTAATCACTTCCCTTTTTTGATCTTTTCCATCTTTTCTCTAGAGCCATAAGATGTGGGAAAAACTCATGACTAATGAGTTGTGCCACCGGACATACAAGCTATTTTGGCTAATAGACCTTTATTATGTTCTAACATACCTGAATGCATATGTCTAGAATGGCACACAGATATCAATATAGGCTACCCATACAACGTAGCAGCACATCTGCTATCACATCTCTACCAGCACCACAAGGCGATGAAATGTAAGAGTGTGCTGCTGTGCGTGTGGTGTGTAAGAGCTGCTAATGGTCGTCAGGTTCATCTGGTTCTGTGTTGAGTGTCATAAAGATCAAGATGGGACAACCTCTCTTTCTCCCTTGTGTGTGTCACTGTGTTAGTGTGTAAAACTTTTGTGTGGGGAGTATGCACTTAGCCACAAAGATCAAGGGAGGTTGTGTGTGTGTGTGTGTGTGTGTGTGTCTGTGTCTCTGTGTGTGTGTGTTTGTTCCTTTGAGGAGTGATGAGAGAGGAGACTTCAAAGCACCTCTGTCATCAGATAGAGAAGCAAAGAGAAGACAGAGAGACCACGCACCTCTCTCTCTCTCTCTCTCACTCACTAATTATAATGGGTCTGATTTAAAATACACATACTCACAATACAAAGACAATACGAGGGACACTCAAAGTAATGTAAGAGTTACCAAACCTCTAGAAAAACTCTGTCAGACAGTCTGTTTCCTTGCCTGAGCTATTGTCTCTACAATGCATACAAAGTATGTATCATATCCCTAGCAACACAATAACAGATACTGCAGCAGCAGCAATGTGCTATTTAATATCTTGGTCGGCATGTTACAGCAAAAAAACATTTCAATAGCCTGTAGATTTCAGAGATAGTTCTTTAGTTGAGTTAAGCCCTGAGGGCAGAGTTACTGCTATAACCTTGCAGTTCAAACACTACCTACAGCAGTAAGTAAAGCAGTACTGAAAGGCAGAGAGTGGTACTGTGGAATTAACAGAAAAACAGGACCTAAAAGAGAAAGTGCTCTGCAGAAAGCTAGCCAACTGACTTTAAACCTTTCTATAGGTTGCTAACAACAAAAATACTTGTGGGCAAAGTGCCCAAACAAGGTAGAGCTCAGGGGGCTGACACTAAACTGTGAGCTGTCAGCTGTTGGCTGTACAATAGCATCGCCTTGTGAATAGTGACACTGAGTTGTCAACTCACTCTCTCTCTCTCTCTGAGTCTGAGAAAAATGTGAAAGTCAGAATAGGTATATTATATAGTTATATATATAATATGTGAACAACAAAACACAAGAAAAATTAAAAGGAGTAGTGACTCTTCACAGTGGCTTGTAGTATTGCTATCACATTACATAGCCTCCAGGTGCAAACACAATTAGCTCCAAAAAAAATATTAAAAATCAACTAAATGGTCTAATTTTTTAAATATCTGACAAGTATACTGTCTAGTAATATTGTATACAGAACATACTGTCAACAGGCTTATGGCCCTGCTCAAGAGTATGAAATGATCTATGTGAGCTATCTGTCTCTTCTGAGATGACCTATCTGAAATTAGCTAAAGTGAAGTGGTATAGTGTAACATGCAGAACAGCTTTGTTGTAGGTACAGTGTGCCTAGAGCACACTGGTGTCTGGTGGTCTAGTAGGCTTTAGCTGTTCCATAGTGAACTTTGTAGTAGTAGTAGTAGTAGTGCTGGTATTCATTACCCCTGCTGGCAGCCGGCCTGGTCCGACTGCGGGACCGGCTGCGCTGACGCTGCAGACGGGACTTGCCCAGGAACCTGTAGTAGTATGAGGGTCTCCCAGACCCCTTCCTGGTGACCCCAGCCATGGTGCCGATCCCCTCTCTGGAGCCCACAACAACACCTGCAACTATGTCCCAGCCGTACTCAAGCAAGTCCTCTTGAATTTGGTATCAGTCCAGATATACTCCAGGCAAAGAGAGTGCAACAACGGTTATCGTAAATTTCACTCGGGAGTCCTTAGCAGACAAATAGACACTCAAATCTACTTTAGTTAAAGTCCTCGTGGATTGTGTCGCAATCAAATGAACACCGTTCTGAAACCGCTTCCCAGTGGAGTGAGCAAAAATGAAGCCATCAAACATCAGCTTCTGTTCAGTGCTACTTCAGTACAGTGTCCTGTCCCACAACTCAGAGTTCTGCTCCACCTTCAAACATTCCCCCTCCAAAGTTTCCCACAGCGAGATCCCAGAGGCATGACATCCGGAATGCTGTGTGTGTGTGTGTATGTGTCTGTGTGTGTGTGTGTGTGTTTGCATGTGTGTGCATATCCTGAATCACAGGAAAGCTGTTCCTGTTCCCATAGCCAGAACAGACTAAAGGGATTTTATAGAAAGTCAGTCTATCTGCCTATTGTAACACTAGGAGATACACAACCAAAGTCTCTATCTCCAACTCCTGGAAGTGTGTGTGTCTGTGAGGGAGAGAGAGAGAGAGAAAGAGAGAGGGAGAGAGAGAGAGAGAGAATACTATGCATTTGAGAGAACAGAAGAAAAGTTTGAGTTGCACAGAAAACAAGCCTAGATTAAGAGTCCAGTGGAATGGAGCGGGAGTTGAAAAGACAGCTATCACATTTCAACATGTTTTTCTTCCCTGCATCGACTAAAGTCATCTATCAAAGGTTCACAGATAAAACACTGGATCTGGTACAGTAAGCTATTAATATGGCTTTTAAAATATCAATACCCTCATTGCTAATGACTCCTGATCCAGTCATGACCCAGCCCAGGTTTTATATCTTAACCACTAATTTGTCTCTCAAGGCAAGAGAGGCATGGCAAGGAGTGACGACCAATCAGGAGCAGCTGTAGGCACACTGTTTAGAATGTCAAATAGCCAATCAGAGCGTGCTGTGAACGTGTGGGTCAGGCAGCTGGACCATAGACCGCAACCAGATGGACACAATGAAGCAGAGACAACATACACACACACACACACACACACACACACACACAAATATCCATTCATACACACATATGTGGACAAAGGATCTGTGCACAATAGATTGCCTACATTATTTTCTCAGTCTGTTAAGAATGCCTAGGGGTGTCAGTTACAGCTGGCTCTGCACCTGTCAGGGTGACAGAAGCAAACTTTCCTGCCTGGAGGCCTACAATTCTTAAAGTAATAATTTGCCTCATTTTCATATAAATATGTGACATAAATGACTGTTTTGTTACTATCTACTGATTCAACCTATACCCAGTTCATGAAAGCTTTTACATTTGCTGTTCTAACCAACCGGTGTCAGGTAGGACTTTCCTGGGAAAAGGAAAGGACTTTCTCTGGCGCACAGCAAGTTATGCATTTTACATTTCCAGCAGCAGCAACAGGGGTTTGTTTGGAATAAATAGAAGAAGAACTGGGTAAGCATGAGCAGTGATAGCCACTATGGCTGAACAGACAAAGAAAAGAGCACCACCTACAAAAACTCAAACTTCATCAACAGAAAAGCCAAGGAAAAAGACATCACAGTACTGGACACACTGTTTGACTGACAGGTGGTCTCTGGGAAGTGCAGTGCAGACACAGCAATGACTGTGACCACAAAGATGTGATCCTCTCCCTTCAAACTGTGGGCCAGTGAGGATTTTATTGGTTGATTGTGCCTTTTTTTTTTCAAGTCAAGTCTCCCTCGTTCTCTCTCATATTCTCTTACCCCTCTCCAACACCTTCTCATTCCCTCTCTGGCTCCTGAATTGTTCATTGTGATGTTCCCCAGCTTGTTGCTAGTGAGAGCAGTGGGGACCATAACAGTGCATGCTGTGTGGAGTGGCTTGTCATTAGCACAGGCCATAAACTCCCGCCAACAGAATGCAGCAGTGTTTGTGTGTGTGTGTGTGTGTGTGTGTGTGTGTGTGTGTGTGTGTGTGTGTGTGTGTGTGTGTCGGTGTGTGTGTGTGTGTGTGTGTGTCTAACACAGACATGAGTGTTCCTTTTGTCCCTTAGAGAGTATTTAGGAGGACCATTAGCAGGTATACATCACTCCAGAGCAAGCCAGAGCCTTATGCCGGGTAGCACAGGGAGTGTAAAGGCCTTTAGGCTTGACACTGTTGCTGCTAGGCTCATGAAACATCCTGGTGCTGTACAGGTAACCATGAATATCCTCACAAAACCATGGACAAGCCAGTGATACTAAATACATGTGTGAGGAATAGGGACTGGTCACACAAAACTGGGTTATAACTGAGGTTATATGAACCCATACAGCACATTAACACACAATGATTCCTATTCACACACTATGTGCATGCATGGATCCACACACTCTCTCACTCACAGAGACACGTGTGTAACCAGACCTCTTTTTTAATTATGAAGCAGATTGATTGTCATTGCTGCATAATGGTCACTGTGGGACCGGCTAGCTACAATGGGTTCTTAGTTAGACAGGCTGGAGCAGTACAGACAGGCGGACCAGTATATCAGGGTCACCCATAATCCATGTGCTGCTGCCGGCTTCCTCTGGCTCCATGACAAAGAGACCAGTGAGTAGGGAGACAGTAGGCGTTTGGGTAGCCAGGGTCAGCGACAGGGCCAATGCACAAAACTAGCACTGAAAACAATCTATATTAGAAAAGGTAAATGAACATGACCACAGGCTTCTGTTTATGTGAATGCCGGTGGGAAACTCTCGCAGTGTTTTTACACACTGGAATAGCACCCAAAGGTACATCATCAGAAAGACCAGAATGGTTCCTGAACTTATTCTAGAGCTATTGGTGTCAGAGACTATTGGCCATGTTACAAGTGGCCATATCCCTACAGTTACAGGCCAGATAAAATACAATAGGTGAGTAGGTTGTTAGTAGGTCAATAGCTTTAAATGTGACTAACTGTGCCAGATTAGGCGACCCATCAAAATACTTTTCAATTTTGGGTCCCCAAAAAAAACTACTTTGAAAACAAATAATAGAGGGGGTTCATTTCCCCTCTGTAATAAATAATGTAAATAACAGCTTACCAAAAACAAACATGAAACATGATTTGATTTAAGATTGTTATTTCACAATGAAATATTTTTGTTACTGTTATCCCTGTATCCCTGTTAACTCCTGATGGTCTTTCCATAATAATACATAATCATTAATCACTTCCAATTTCACAATGAATGTGTTACTTTAATACTTTAAAATACTTATTAGGACAAACCTTAGTAGCGATCTGGCACCCAGGTGGCTGTGAGCTAGCAAGCTAACAATATGCTAGTCCTTAATATTATGCAAGTTCTGTTCTCACTAACATAGGTCTGATCTTATGTTGATCAACACAACTAGCTCACTAGTTAAACACTTCATTAACCACCCACCCACCCACAACCACACCCTTCCAAAGAAATGTTAACACCATTTCCCGGCAGTCGTTAGTCACAAGCAGCATCATTTCGTTGTGGAAAGGCAGGATGCGTGATCAAACATGATGTAGAAAGTTATCAAGAACAGAGAACTTTCACACCAACAGCTTAGGGCTAAGGTTGTGCTGTGTATTGCTGCTTGTGTGAATAGAGATAATACTGATTTGCACATTAATTTATAAAGACGCTTACACTTTGATGGCATTACTTCCACTTCTCAGCCAGACAGAACTCAATATTCAATCGAGCAGCACAGAGAAAATGTTTGAAAACCACTGAGCTACGGCCCTATAGGCACATGCAGGTGCACAGATGGCATGAATATATGCAGTTGAATGTATTCAGTTGACCGTATTGATCAGCACCAGCCAGAGAGCGTGCTGAGTACAGAGTTTTATCCCTGTCTAAACACGTTATATTTTCATCAAGGAGAGCCAGGAGCCCTGCCAAACGTGGGGGTGTCAAGACCTTCAGTAAGACTGCGAAACCCACAGGAGTCTGATGTTATAATGCCTGGCAGTGTAGGATAATGGCTGTATGCTTATACTCCAAACGCTCCAAACACTCCTTTAGAAACTGAAAAAAATATGTCTGTCTGCCTCTTGAGAGCATAAAGAAACCTTGTGTGGGTGTGGAAGAGGTCTACCCACCACATCAGGAATCACACACAGAAACTCACAGATAAAAGTATGAATGCATTCTTACCTGTTGAGGAGAGGGAGGTGGAGAAGGGTCAGAGCCACAGCAGCAAACACATAGGAAAAAATAAGAGAGGTGAAAGTTAGAATGGCTGGCACTTGAGAACTACTTCTTTACAAAACTCAATCAAAATTTGGCATTGTTCTGGGGTTAAGGTCAGATTTCTGTAACTAGACAGACTCATTTAGCTGCAGGGTACAGTTCAGTCATCAGTATGAGATAGCAATGCATAGCTAGTCTAACCCACTTAGACCAAGTTTTAACATGACACTTTAACGTGGTGTGTGTGTGAGTTTGTGTGTGTGTTTGTTTACAAATTTTGATAAAGCACTGGGAGTTACACGGGAAGAAGAAAGGCTAATTACATCATCACCTCTGCATTCCTTTAACACATGCTCACTCTTGTTCCTATCACAGCCAGGGACTATCTCAAAATCGATTACACACACCCACAAGGACACATGCATAACACATTTCTTACACACACACACACACACAAATTAAAACGAGAACAGCTCTCAGAAAATCTCATTGAGATAGCCTGAGATAGCGTAAAAAAGGCTTCTGAGAATTGCAGATATATTGCTGTGAGTGACAACGTCCCAAAACCAAGAAGTTAATGAACCTGTTCAGCTCCATAACATTGTTTAGAAATGCTGGCTGAGTATCCAGCTAAGGGGGAAAATGGAGCTAATGCCTCTTTCAGAGCAAACAAAAAGACAAAGAGAGATGTATTGATTCTTAACATAGCCCGCTCTATTGTCTCCACATTGATAGTGGGCCTCACATAGAAACTGACACACACAGCTATTACACCAGAACTATATCCAGCCATTAGGGGAGAAAAAAAAAGAATGAGACTATTATACCTGTCTGAGAGAAAAAAACAGAGAAAAAGGGATTAGTCTGCTCTAGAATCACAGACCAGCAGCACGTGATATGAAACTAAAAGGATTCAAGGATTGAGAAGCAGTCAGGGAGAAACTTGAATGTCTGGAAGTGACTTGATATATTAGTATGGATGAGGAGGAGAGGATGTGTCAATACTGATAGCTCCCCTGCTTGAATCCTTGCAGATAATAGTTTACCATTTGAATGACAACAACAAGCTGCTGAATTTATTGTGCTCAATATAGCCGCCACCGCTGCAGCAGTTCAGAGCAGCAAACTTTCACTGTATTAATTAATAGATGTTCAGAGGAATGGGTGAATGGGTCAACAGTGTCTCTCTCTCTCTCTCTCTCTCTCTCTCCTGAACTCTGGCTCAACTGTGTGGTACGTAGTGATACAGATGGTACAAGCTGCTTATAAAGTAACTGAATCAGAGTCTCTCTCACTCTCTCTCTCTCTCTCTCTCTCTCTCTCTCACTCTCTCTCAACTGTGTGGTATGTAGTGATACAGATGGTACAAGCTGCTTATAAAGTAACTGAATCAGAGTTTGGGTCATTACCTTAGCATCTAGATTATGCGCATCCATACACACATAGAGTAAACATACATGCAAGAGTGCACCCACAAATACACGCACACTCAAGCTTGCACACACACATACAGACACACGATTTTCTGAAAATGTGTGCGAAAATCAGATTTTTGTTGATAGTGGTGGTTGTTAGCCTTATGATGATTGCTTACTGTAGGTCATAGATCATCTACCTTTTTAGTTACCACTGCATCACTGCATCACATATTTATCATAATTTATTTTCTAAGTTGGGCAATGCTGCCTGTTGCCATGATGGGTAGGCTACTAGTCCAAAGAAAGAGAAAAACTCTGACAATGTTAGTTGGTGGTGATGAAAACCTTCCTAAAGCTATTCTTCAATATTTCTTCAAGCTATTATTCAAGTATGAGAGAGGCCAGAGGCATCTGACTTGGACCTGGTGAAGACTCTAGGCTGACAGACATAGGATAATGCTATAACTCACGAAACTACATTAATAAACTCACTTAATTACATTTACATTCTGGTTTATGTAATGAAACATCAAATGAAAAGCAGCTACATACCAGACAACCTCCCAAAGTACTGGGACTCAGGAGGTTGATGTGTGTGAAATATACTGTACAATACAATATCAGTAAAACAGAATACAAATTGCAATAAACATAATTTCCTTGCTTGCATTGTTTCTTATTATACTGTACAACACTGCCCCGAGAGCCCAAGAACAAACTTTCCACATGTGAAACACAGGGCTAAGTCCTTCATTGTATGTGGGCTAAATGACTGGTTAAAACCATAGACTGGTCAAAACTGCATCAACACTGCCCCCGTCTGGAAGACAAGGTAAACTGCAACTGATGGTTCTGTCAGTTCCCACTGTTCTGAATGTTGCTACAAGTTACAAGATGGCTTCAACAACATCAAATACAGACACAGACAGATAAAACTGACAGTGGGGTTGACTGTGGATCAGGATACCACAGAACTGGTATTTCTTGAAGCATGTTGTGCAATAAAGCAGCAAAAGGCATTGTGCGGAACGAAAAATCAACATGAGTACAACTACATTCAAACAAGTCAAGTCAAGTAATGTTTATTTATATAGCCCTTTATCACAAGCACATCTCCAAGGTCTTTCCGTATCATATATATGTCATATACCATGCTAGATCACTATATACCATACTACATAATATACATATTGCATATGCATCATATAGGCCTACATATACTATATCATATACCATACTACATGAAACACACTCACGCCTATGGCCAATTTAGAGTCTTCATCTTCAGCTGACCAGCATGTCTTTGGACTTTGAATCTTCTATATTTCATCCATTTCAATTGTTGTGGTTGGAGCTTGGATACACAGCAACAAAGTAAGATAATACAAAAGTGACGTTCACATGGTTTTATAGGTCACATACCCAGCTGATTGGAAAATGGCAGTGTCACATACACTGTTGTGGTCAGCTTTGATATATTGTACTGGGAAGCATACATCTCACTGCCCACTTCAGCCTAATGTCTGAATAATAGTGTCTAATCAACTCATGATCTCAACATAATCCGCAAAAGCATGCACAAAATGTCAACAGGGAAAGAGGGACAAAGAGATAGAGGGAGAAATCAACAACGCATCTCTAATAACAGATTAAAGAGGAGTGTGTCTGCTCTTGAGAAAATGTTTTCATCACAAGGAAAGCCGAGCGTTTGAGTGGATTAAAGAGATGTCCATGAGAAGATCAAAGCCTGTGTAAAATCTCTGGCTAGCAGTAGAGGCATTCAAACAATGCACACATACACAGAAATAGAAACCTTCATGCTTTTCCCTATAATAAAACAGGCACTTTCACAAAACTGCCACGCGCAAGCATACTGGCATGAAATGTACACACAAGCCCACACACACACGCACACACACACACGCATGCACACACACACACACACACTAAAATTACAGGTGTCAGAAAAAGTAACAAGTGACAAGTCTTCTCTTGCCCTGTGCAAACCTTTTCATTTGCTTGTTTCTTTCATCCACCTTTCACTTTCCGTCTGTTTTTCCCACTAGATAGAGCTTTCAATGGCAGAGGAATGATCAACGCTTGCTAATTTCAGCCAGAACTTCTCTTGAAAATGTTTGTATCAATCACTGAAGCCGACATTCTCCTCTTACTTTCCCCTATCCTCGTAGAAGAGAGAGTCAGAAACAGACCACTGCAGCTGCTAGGGATTCAGTGTCTTGCTCAAGGACACTTCAGCAGGTCAGATGCTTGTTATCACAAGGTTTTGAAACCATGCAGGCCTTAATGAATTATGAAGAAATATCCCCGGATACCAATGATCTTTTGACCCATCATACATATAAACGTGCAGCTACAAGTATTAATAGTCAACAAGTGCGCTCGGGTGGAGGAGTGAGGGGGTTTCGCATGATTGGAGTGAGTGAAACTATGTTGACTTTAAAAACTCTACCTGTTAAACCAGTGTTGTGTTTACAAAGTGTTGTCGTAACTGAACAAAATATTTACAATTCATACATTGACTTCAATGCCACTACAGTTGGAATGTCACCTTCCTGGTATGGGGATGTACAGCCACCAGCCTCCAGTTGGTTGAGGCTTGTGTGACTTCTACCGTACCGCCTGGTGTACGAGCGCACACTGTATTTCCCTTATGTAAGGCTCTTAGGGCTCTGCGTGGCGTTAACTGTGCATACAGTAATTCCCCTAAACAGTGAGCATTACAAAAGGTGTTGCCACTCGAACACACAAACGAACAAACACACAGAGCCCGGCTCTTATAGAGGTACACCTAAAAATATAACAAAATAAACTCTTCACTGTTCAATCGGAGTCTTCGCACATAGCTAACAAGACTGAAGTAGAGGAATAAGTGTGTGTGTGTGTGTATGTGGGGAGGGTGAGAGCAAGATTTTTTTGTATAGTCACACCTACACATCATAAAATGGCTGAGGTAGGGGAAGACGGAAAAAGAGATGGATTCAAAAGGAGAGAAGGGTTTTGCCTGATGAATACATGTATAAAAACACCCACTCTGTCATCGATTGTACTCTTGAGGAGCCAATTGTGGGATGTTGGTGGTGTCAAAAGCTTGTTAGTTTGTGTTCTTGCTCTATCCCTCTCCCCCTCCATCTCGTCTTTTTCTCTCACCCTCACTTCATCTGTCTCCTAAGATCTGTGGGAAGATGCCAGCAGTAAGCCAAACATAGAAAGACAGTGGCATGGCTCCAAGCAGAGACAGAGGGAAAGAGAAAGGTACTGAAGACATCATTAGGTCTAACGTGCATTTCTCTACATTGTCTCCTTCACATTGTCCACTTCACTCTAATTTGAATGCCAGATCCTTAAAAACAGTGCTGATACACAATGAATGTATGCACATACAACACTTGGGGTTATATATCGTCATTATGTTGTAAGGTCTGCAATCTCATACTGAACACTACAGGTCATAGAGCCATTTGTTTAGGTTAATTTTGACTTGAACTTGTTTCACAGTAAAACAGCATCTAACCAGAAGTTCAAGAGATAACAGTGGACTGATGGATGGATGGATGGATGGACAGATGCATAGGCTGCTGACTTTGATTTGATTTGTTTGTAGTAATGTAATCAGCCATGTATGACATTCACGTGAAAACAGACTGTATGTAGGGTCCAAATCCTCTGAAAATGTGCAAGAACTTGGGTAACTAAGTATTAAAGTACCTAGTGGTTATTTTTCAAGAGTGCTGTAGTTCCCATATGGCCAGACATTAAAATAGGCCAACACAAAATTAATTTGAGGGAATCTGTCCAGAATTTGTCGAAGTCTGTCCACAATAACTAGTACTTGTGCTGCTATAGCGGTAGGCTGGTTGCATCTATCCATCCCTTCTTTTCTCATGCCACCCATTCATCCCTCCCTCTCACTCTTGGCCCCTTAGTAAAGGCCAAATTGCCAAGTGTCCTGTCCCAAGCAGAACTCATTATACCACACTAGAGACAGAGGGAGAACAGAGGAGTCTGTATGACACTGCTGGCCAGAGACAAACCCTTTTTAGCCATGATTAAAGGAATAAAGAACAGCAAAAACAAAAGCAAGGGGCAGAAAATGCTGAGAGGGGAGAACGTGGAGGGAGGGAGAGAGGAGATGAGAGAGGTCTCACTAATGAAGCCTAGCTGATTGAGAGCAACCACTTGAGAAGACTGCACAAAAGACCTCTGGCAGTGGTAAACACAATGTCAAATAGGCGCACACCATCACACACGGGCATGCACAGTCTTGCACAGTCATGAACAACTTGTGTTTATACATGCGCGCGCGTGTTTATACACACACACACACACACACACACACACACACACACACACTGCCATCAGAATAATGTATATGTAATATAATTTATGTTAATTACATTTTAAACTTGTGAGTCATGGTGATGCTGTCATCTGAGTTTCAGCTACTTCTTCCATCGTCCCTTGGTGAGACTGGTTGCCTGCACAGCATACTATTATGTCACCTGATACTGCACAGCCTGCCTCAGGCCTGAGATTGAATTACATGCTCTGGACTAAAAAGCAGTGTCAGCACAGACAGGAAAATAGATGAATATAATATGGATTCTGTGATACATATGCAAACATTCATTTTCAAATTTCCATGTTATAAAGGTCCACAATTCTGAATCCCTGAAACAAGATAGTGCAACTAGATTGTCTAGTTGCTAGTCTCTGAGAATGTGTTTTTTCAACAATTTCTAGTGGTTGCTAGGGTGTTACTAAGTAGTTGCTATGTCACTAGGTGGTTGCTAGAGTGTTGCTAGTGCTGCTAGATGGTTGAAAGGGGGGTGCGAGGTGATTATGAGCGTGTTGCTAGGTGGCTGCTAGGGTGTTGCTAGGTGGTTGCTAAGTGGTTACTAGTGGTTGCAGCAGTATTTTCAGTAGTAATACCTGCACTAGTACTCGTAGAAGTTGCAGTAGAAATAGAAGTAGTAGTAGTTGTAGAAGTAGTAGTAGTAGTACTAGCAGTAGTTGTGCTAGTAGCAGCAGCAGTAGTATTAGGATGATTTGTAGAAGAGAGAGAGAGAGAGAGAGAGAGAGAGAGAGAGAGAGAGAGAGAGAGAAAGAGATAGTGTTTGTGTGCCATTGTATAGGCAATGTGTGTATGTGAGTAGCACACCTACCTAAGCAGAATGGAAGAACAGAAGCTTTGCCTACAGCAAGCACACTAATAAAGCTACAAAAATAGATGAGTAATGAGGAAAGACATTGTGAGGTTTTACAAAGGAAACTGCACCATTTCAAACATAAGTCAATGAATGGCAACGGCATTAACAGGGAGCCAACATTCAAGCTGTTACTGGGAGCAAACACATGCAGCACTCTTCTTGCTGTTAATTAGTGGTAATGAGGCCTAATGGCTGGTGCTGTAGTGATACGGTGGATGGTCACTGTGGTCAGAGACTGAATGACGACCATCTGGACAGCTGCAGTGTGGTCAGCTCTGTTAGTTTCTGCAGATGACCTGGCTAATGGTTAACCATCTTCTGTGATCGTGTGGGTCTCCTATCTCATTGACTTGATCTCTTTCTCTCAAAAAATTCAAAAATTCAAAATTCAAATTTGCTTCATTGGCACGACAAGTATTCTCATTTTGACAAAGCATCAAATTGGGTAGAATTTAAAAACAAACAAAATAACAAACAGACAAAAATGCAGTAGTAATAATAAGTAATTTATCTTTCAAACCTTCTCAGTTAGGGTCTGAAATTCACAATTGGATAGATACTGTATATTTAAAAACAAAAAGAAGAGTACAAAATCCTTAAAACATTAAATGTCCAAAAGATCTAACAATAATAACAAACACAATAGCCCAAGCAAAGGTACCTTTGCGAAGAGTTCAGTCATGAAAGCAAACCAAAACCATAAAAATAAACTAAAACGGACAGCATGAATGTTTTGGATTATCTGAACAAGCACAGGGTAAAGTCCAGCTCTAGTCTACATTATGCTACCTACATACTAACACCTCAAAGATGAGCAGCACTTGCTAGCTCATAGCTGCTATAGTGATGCCTGCCCACTGGCACCCAGGCCGGCTGTGAGGATTTAAGCTTAGCCAGTGGTCTCTCCTGTGGCTATGTACCTCTCTCTTATCTCTCTCCTCCACCGGTGTGCTACTGATCCTTACAGGCCCCCTGTAGAGCCACAAAACACAATAGTGAAGCTCAATCCTTTGAGCTAGAGGTCCGCCAATACTATTTTTGTACCAACACATAATTATGAGTTGTCAACAATAATTAGTTATAACAAATTGGTGTGTGTGTGTGTGTGTGTGTGTGTGTGTGTAAAAGTGTATGTTAGAGTGTTAGAGTTTAAGTGAGTCAAAGCAATAAGCAAGGGATGACCTCTTCGATATATAGTCAGGTGTAGTGACTAAAGCCCTCAAACTCTCTCTCTCTCTCTGACACACACACACACACTTACATACACACTGAGTGAGGCCATGTGCTACTAGCACATCAAAGAAACAATGTCAGGATTACACCGCGAATGGCCCACATTCTGTTGTTGACGTTTCAAGCGAACGCTTACACAGGGAAATCTGTTCCAATCAATCCTCCGCAGATCAAACAAATAACTCCTCTGCTCACAAACACACTGGCACTAGCAAAACAATTCACACTAGGATGGACTTACTGTAGCCTCATGCAAACATACACATACACACACATACACACTCACAATGAGATATACATACAGTATCTACATACTCATCAGATAAGACACCTTATTGATCTCCATGGGGAGTACGTGCACACACTTATGCACGCAGACAGACAGACACACACACACACACACACACACACACACACACACACACACACACACACACACACACAAACTCTCCACCACACTCAGTTTTCACTAAGGTTTTCCATCTCATCTGTCCATCTCCTCTCATTAATCCTGTTGTTATTTGATCTACAGGGCAACTCCCTGTTAAATCCCTGGTCAAACAACAAGCTGTGGAAGAAGGATGGAAACATGCAGGGGAGGCAGAAACCAGTCCTGTTCTGTGTAAGAAGGCTGGGCAGAAACTCTTCTGCCACTACAAGACTCAGTGTGCAGATCAACACGTGTGGTGGTGCTCAGATAAACATACAAAAACCTGACATTTCTGATGACCTAGAATATAAGTAGTAATTTGTCTGGTATTTTGAACTAGGAGTGATTGGTGCTACTGAGCTGTGTGAAGGTTTGTATTTCCTAGTGCAGGTTTTTTTGTTATTTGACAGCCTTTTTAGCACCACAATCCTGCTTCATGGCTATTATCTGTTAAGTAATAAATTGTGATTTTTATACTAGTTGATCTTTAGAGTGCTAGGCATCCTGCCGTAGTGACTGTACCATTGGATTAACAGCTCACAGTGCTTCATTATAGAGAAGGTGCTGAAATAGTGTGTCTATATTAAAACCAATTTCTTTCTTTTGAGGCATCTGGTTAGCTCGGCTGACGTCTTTGCTCTGACAAGACAGGCTATAAGGACACAGAGAGAAAGAGAGAAAAGAGAGAGCGGACTGAGAGAGACAGGAAGCTGGGTTTATAGGTAGGAAAACAACATGTCATTACAGTGTTGGGACTATAGCACTTCAATTATCCTTCACTCAGTCCATTCCTCTGCTTTTTATTGCTGCTCTTTTTAACATTCCCCTCTCTCTCTCTCTCTCTCCCTCTCTCTCTCTCTCCATGTGTGAAGAAAAAATCAGCAATGTGATTGTGCAGTCAGCCTAAAAGCAAGTGAAACTCCAAAAACACAGATAACTAGATAACTCTTTTTTCCAGCTAAGGCAGCCTGGAGGGGCTTTCCAACTTCACAGAAAGACACATGATGCTTTCTCCTGCTCTCATGCTCTCTCACTCATGTTCTTCTTTTACTCTCTTATTATTTTCTCTGGACCACACAGTGCTCTGCTGCAAGAAAACTAATGTGTGTGTTCATGTGCGAATAAGGGGGGCAATTATGTAACATTCTGCAGCATCGCAGTACGCCCAATCAAATATATTCACAAGAATATACATACACGCACAAGCTCTTATGGAGCGGAATTGCTGAAGTCGTGGTTTTCATACACTGAATCACCGGAATGCTGTGGAGGCGGAACTATGTAGAGTAGATTGTCTTAAATAGCTACCCGCCTACTTCGTAAAAAAAAGAAAAAAAAAGAAAAATATAATGTTTGGTCTCCCTCGTTGCCCATTTGATTCTGTAATACCCAGGTCCTTTCAGTTGGAATTCAAGGAATTCAATCGCAGCCCATATAAGGGTCATTACTTTCCATTCAGTCACAGAGACTCCATTGTGATATGAACAATAGGCATGATTTGTTAAATTCCCATGTGAAATCTAAGTGGCCCAGAGAGAGGGGGGGGGGGGGGGGGGACAGGAGGATTGGCATTTGGCAGGGACCCGGGCAATACTGGGGTTGGCCAAATAACTACTGTAAAACTTCTCCATCCATCAACCACTGACCTTTTACATGTCCAAATGTGCTGCTTGTTAATTAAGCTCTCACCTACATGCACACAGTCTGGTATATGAACACACACATATGTTTGTACCTCATGAACTATATTCATTTCCTGACCCCTAACCCTAACCTTAACCCTCACCACTACATATCCCTAGGCCCAAATCCTACTCCTAAAATACCACAGAATATCCTCACTTTGGAGGATTTTTCTCATCTTTCTATCCTTGTGAGGACATTCGATCCTCATAAGTAGAGAAATACAACACACACTGACAAAACGGGCTCTCCCAACTCAAACTGTGTTCCACTAAACTTCTGTCAGACACTGAACTCTCTCTCTCTCTCTCTAATAAACTGTCACAAGCAGTCCCCAGCATAGAAGGTACACAGAGCGATGTGGCACACAGTGTGGGAGAAGAGGGTGATGCATTCTGATGAGAATTTCAACAAAGACAAAATCCTTAGAAGAATTTGAGCGCAATAAGAGGTGTGCATGCTGTGTGTGGTAGGAGCAGGGGCGGCCAAGGGACCTGCTCTATTATCTCTTGGCCCCTTGAAATCTCAGTAGGTGGTCCAGCTCCTTGTGAATACACACAAGGCTTTATCAGGAAGGACAGAACACATATACACAATACACACATGAATGTCCCACTTCCACACACAGGCACACACACACACACGCACACATACACACACATACACATACAAGTATACACATATGTACACAACACAAACACACACGAACATCATATATGCACATGAATGAACACAGAACATGAACTTCGTCTGAAAAATCATCTCGGAATTTGTCTTTCATTTAGCTAATCCTGCCACAACAAGAAGTCCATCTGTCCACAAAACCCACATAATGTTAAAGTAATATATATTTTTTTTTGACGACACCTTTGGTGTCGATCACTTTCCCGATCATTAGCATTCGATCCGACTAGCAGCAGCTGCCACACCCTCGAACAAACAAGCATGGGCTTGTTTGTTGATAGCCACAAGCAAATAGTCAACCAATAATAGCAATATCATTCAAAGACAGCGATTGCTTACAGTAATGTTAGCAGACCTGCGTTAGCACTTTTTACCTGCTAACCCAACTATCACTAAACTTTCAAAACTGAGCAAAACAGAAAAGTTTGCTGTTATTCGAAGTAGCTGTGAAACATTTACCTCTTTGAATGTTTGACTACCAGAAACTTGTCAGTTGTTTTTCAAAAGTTGGTTGGTGGCAACTTGCAACCTAAACAGTAATTCTGCACCCAGTTTGAGCTTCTCTCCACCTACTGTGCGATTTTAACACCGCCTACTCATTTTAACCACTGGAGGGTGAACTGAGCCAGGTTTAGTAAAATAAATACTGCACCAGCACATTAGTGCTCAATTGTTGACGATATGACCGGCATTGTTGTATTTCATATCTAAATAGTACTAAATACCAGTTTAGAACTCAAAGAAAGTGTTTTAATATGGAGTTACTCTTTAATGTAGTCACTGGCCCAACATAATAATAACGACACTCAATATAAACTGCGGCTAATAAACCTTAGCGAAAACAACACGTCCAAAAGAAAAAGAGCCACATCTGCATTCTCCTCAGTCTCTTCTCATCTTGGAGTGCTTTTCATTTTGAAAGGCAACGCTGATGTTCAATCTAGTTTGGGATCAGAGACAGTCACTCTCCTCTTCAGCAGCTTGTCTTCCTCTGAGAATTTAATCTTTTTCTTTTTCCTTAAATGTTCTGAATTTTGATGTCTTTTCTGTGTTCAGCCATGGCGGCTATTGCTTCTTCTGTTGACACCAAAAAAAAACACTGTTGCTGCTTCCATAAACATAAAGCACATCACTTTCATCACAATGTGGTTTTATTGGTTTACAGGCAAACTTGAGGTGTTGATCATGCAAAAAATCAGTCTGCACAATAGATTTACATACTTCTTCATAAAAATGTCATGACAAAGTTCAGCAACTACAATGTCTGTTGTTGGCTAAGTGCACCTCTGACTGTTCTCTAATTTGGAGGGCGCCAACTTCAACCAAAAATGAAAAGCTCCCTGAACTTGAGATGAAAGTCCCGCTAACTCGTCTCAAGTCTTTGAGCATGTTCAAAAGATGCCACTTTCCATAAACAACTATCAAACTTATAAATATTCATCCAGGGGCTGGCAGCGTTGTGAGACTGGAGTTCAGCTGAAGGGATCTGAGGCCTGCAGTGTTTTCAATAGAGCAATGAAGTGATACATTATTAAAGCTAACTAAAAGTGTTGCACTCCGATGAATATTTCACATACAGAGAGTGAAAGAGTAAAGAGAGTCAGAAACAGAGAGAGGAGAGAAAGTCGCGGAGGCAGGGACAAACGCAGGGCAAAAGTCTCTTTAATTCGCGTGATCCCTCTTAACACACACCCACACACACACACAAACAAGTGGTCACCCAACGTCATCCCAAGTTAACAAGAGAGTTTGTCTGCGTATGCCAATGTGCGTGGGAAAGAGTTTAATGGATCCTTTGTGCCATTTATGTGTCCCTCGCTCAGTCTAGTTCTGTCACTTCTTCAGCTAAATGTAATCCACACACAATTCACAGGCAATATGTCTAAACGTCTTCATTGTCACTACGGTAATCAGCACTCCGTGATCTACAGATGTGTCATAGTCACATGACTCAAATCAACAAAGCACACACGGAAAACACTCTGATTAATGTGCCGACTCAACTCAAAATGGACTGAATAGTGGAAATGTAGTCAGTCCATTTTCAGGAAACAGTGATTAATGATTTTACTCCCTCATGTGTTCCATGACAACAAGAGTGGTTCTCCTTGACTTTGAGTTGAGTGATAACTTGCTATCCAATATTCAAGTCCCCTCAGTCTCTCTCTCTCTCTCGCTCTCTCTCTCTCACACACACACACACACACACACTCTGTGGGAGAGACAAGTGACCTGTTGGTGGTGTAAAAAGGTAATGTGCTGAAACAAAACAGAAAACAGGAAAGAGGGGAAAATGAACTCCACTCCCAAAGGTTCCCCTTTCCCTCCAAACTACCTCACTTCCTGTCCCACCCCCCACCCCCCTCTCCCCGGCTGTAACACACAGACACACATACTCACACACAACAGTTTCTTAGCAAATATATAGAATAATGTACTTGCAGAGAGTAGATTCTCAGAGTTTTTAAGTTGATTTATAGTGTTGTGCATAGTACATGGTGTTGACTAGCTTGTGAGTTCCTTTGTGGAGCGAACTGGTGGAGATTGCACTGTCCCAGATAGTTGCACTCCTTCTGTGTGTCCTGCCCTCAATCTCCCTGAATAGCTACACACACAGAGACATACACTCTCACACACACACACACACACACACACACACACACACACACACACACACACACACACAAACAGCCCCTGTCAGGAGGGGTTGTAAAACAGAATTCCAAATCGCCCTGTTTCCTCCCTCTGGGCCACATTGACACCAACCACTCTATCAGAGGAAGGACACACAGACACACACACAAACACACACCATCGAATGCATTCACATACACAACTATACACTCAACACACACTCAGAATGATTAGCTTTTTAGTTGGGGATATTTTAGTTTTTTTTCTTTAGTTTTTTTCTTTTTGAGTCATCTTTAGTTGGGGATATTTTAGTTTTTTTTCTTTCGTTTTTTTCTTTTGGAGTCATCTGTGTGTATATTTGCGAATATGTGTGTGAGCCCATGAGCCTCTTCCTGTTTTTCCACCTCAAAGCCATGGACATTTCCAAGCAGAGTGGCACAGGAGCTGTGTGTGTGTGTGTGTGTGTGTGTGCGTGTGTGTGCGTGTGTGTGTGTGTGTGCGCGCGAGTGACCTAGAGTGAGACAAGGTCAGAAAGCCAAACAAACGTCACTCACAGCATGGTGCATCTGCAACAATACTGCTAATGCATTCCTTTCTTTACTATTTACACATCCTAAACACACACACACGCACACACACTGGTAAAAGCAAACAAATACATACGCAGAACTTGCACTCAACATTACTTCCTCTAACCTTCACACTTTAAGTGTGAAGGTAAGTGTTCAACGCCTCCATGAATCTGTTGAGAACACAACTAGTAGCGCCTGCTGCAACTGCATTTGCATACCACACGGCACACAGCTGACATGTTCCACAACACACTGTGCTCAGTCAAATTCTACATGAATACAACCAGAGACTTTTCATTTTGAATCCACCATCTCTGACACAACCAGAGACACACGGTGAGTCCATACATCCATTTAACTGACAGCCTCAGTGGAGATGTGACCCGAAACTCAGTCAAAGTCAGAGCCGGCCCGCGGCGTCAACACTCTGCGCCGTCGTTTAGGGTCGCAGCCACAAAAATAATTATGATTATGATTATGAACTAATCATTTTTGCTAATATGTTTTATTTATCTCCAACCCCAGCTAGCGTTAAGAATGTAATTGTTCCTCCCTGTCACACAACACACACACACACACACACACACACACACACACACACACACAGACACACTTGGCGCACACTTCTCATGACTGAAGGGAAATGCCTCCTACAAGAAAATTCAGTGTATTCAATGTATCTGTGATCATCGATGGCACAAGAACGCCTTAGTGGACTTTCCATCAGTATAAATCATGAGGTTGGCAGGCAGGTGTCATGCGATTATTGTCACTGATGACTTTACTTCAAGAAAATCAATTATCTTTGATGTTGGATGGTGTTGAGCTAGTCTCTACACCAGCCTACAGCAGCTTTTGGTTTGCACAACAGTTTCACACTTTTACTGTAAAGTGTTCACTTAATTCTAAATACTTTGCAGTCTGTATCAATTGTTCATTGCTGTTTTTTTGGTGAATTTTTGCTTTAATTAGTGCTCATTTGTCATCACAGCTTTGTTTTACATTTTTTAAATATGTTGATTTTATTGTTTTAAATCATCTGCCTGGTGTGATGATTCCTTAACTTGTCATTTTTTTATATGTCTAAGTTAATGGATAATTTATTTGTGGACGTAATCCTGTTATTTATTTCTATGATCTTAAATTAAACTAATATTTTATTGTTAATTTGTCCGTCTCTATTGTGTGTGTTTGTGTACATGTGTGTTTCATTCGGATGTGAGGAGTGGGAGGAATTTGTTGGTTGTTTGGAGTGTTTTGGGGCCACAAACTATTGTTAGGGCCACCAAAAGCCCAGGGCTGGCTCCAGTCAGAGCTTCAGGACTAAAACAAAGAGACAATGAATCATTTGATACAGTGTTCTCATTAGTGGCTCATGGCTAACCGGGCATAAAACTATGAAATAGCTAATTGGTTTTGATCTTAATGAACAATAAGGACTCTTCAGCTAACTTGACGTGAGCGCAGATGCAAGGCCACATTTATAAAATTCCAGCCATGGAAAAACACACACAATCTGAAAGAATTTGAGAACAAACTGCATGGATCATTCATACTGTACATATCACACATAGCAAATGTGTCTAGACACAGAGAATGTACCCTTCCACAAAGATGTACACAATGGTAATGGTATGCCAACAAAACCTGCACCCCCATCCCCCCCCCCCCACACACACACACACATACACACACACACACCACCACCCCCATATACTGCTGGCAAACATACAGTATATCAATATCGTCTCTTTCAGCTCTCTGTGGTTTAGGACTCTCAGTAATTACACACCTTTTGTTAAGCGGGGTGGGAGGGGCAAAGGGAAGCTAGAAAGAGGGTGGGGGAGAGGGAGGAAAAGAGGGCAGGTCCCTGGTCTATTCACAGAGACCAAATGTAAGTCTCTTTAGGGAGCAAGCACTATAAGTGAATTACATTGTCCTGTGTCAACTGACTACCCGCAGGCAGAAGGCCACTACATGCAACTAACAAGCTATAAAAAACTCACTGGAGTGTAGTTTTACATAATACATTGCTGTACTCAATTCTGACTTCAAATCAATAGCTATTTTCACAGCTTTACTTCAAAATGAGATACGCACCATCTGAAATAGTTGAAACATAGGCTACTCCTAGAAAAATATGCCTGGAATGATAATAAAAATCACCATGGAAATATCACTAAAGGCGTCAGATTTTCTTGGGATTTTTGGTTGCAAAATACTGGAGTTACACATATTGAGCAATGAACAGCAGGTATCTCCCCCACCTCCACTCCTCTCACACACAGTATAAAACAGAATTAAACATCAGTAAATGCACCAGTTAGTTCCTTGGAGAGCTTACTGTCAAAAAAAAAGTCCCACTTGCCTTTTTCTTCAACTCCTTTTAATATGGGTACACCTTCCTATAAACTCTGACGAACTAAGGTTTGAAACATTTAGGCATTTCTCATCTACTTTTCCGTCCAGTATGTAATCAAAGCAATCTTCTAACCAAGCCATAAACTCTATGAACATTTTCCCCATCAGCGAAAATGCAGCAGGAGCGATTGGTCCAAATGGCCTCAGATTGGGATCTTTCATTTCACAATCATCACAAAGCATCTAAACAAGTAGATTCAAGACAAAGGTTGTTATCCATGAATCCATGTCTCAATAGTCCTGTTCCAATTTTTCAACAAGACAGTTTCACAATGGCTCTGTTGGCTGTCTTTCACCTAACATGTCGCTGCACATAAAACACACATCAAGCTACGCAGCCTGCAATCAACACTGCTCAACATACCGACAGGGAGGGGAGGAAGTGACAGAGACGACTTTAACTGCTGTATAGATCGGTGTAGAGAACTGAAGAAGTGGTCACGGGAAAGTAAATGTTCTAGGCCATCTTACCTACATTAACCATGACAGACAAATGAAAAAAAGTAAAAAGATAAACCAGATATTACTGTAAGTATTAGTATTGAGCAAGAGCACTTCACTGGAATACACACCAGAGATTTAAGGGAGAGAGAGCGGCAGAGATAGGAGAGATATGTGAGTCATCCTGGGATGCTGTTATCTCTTTAGCCAGTGTGGCAGCTGTTTATCATAGCAGTCAATCAGCAAGCCATCACTATCTGTAAGGGACTCCTTACACTCTCACTGTCTGAGAACACTTAGTCAGTTTCCTCTGCCTGGGCCATCAGAGATAAACTGTTACAGTGATGAGCGAGCGGACTCAGAGATAGACTATATTAAATGGGTTGCTTTAATTGCACTTGTTTCAACCAAAATTATACTTCACACTGTGGTCTCTAACAGCGTATCTGACAGTTTCAATTAAGGTGTTAATAATTTTTTTAAATCATAAGCTCATTTACGCCTAAAAACATCTATGTTGATAAATGTGAAACCAAGTGTGTCGAATGCAAAACAGTTCTTCAACTTGGCAGCTGTAATTCTCAATTCTCCCCAAGGGCATTACAGCGTTGAGATTTCATCTTTTCTCTACTAGAACATCCTAGTCCAGATCACTGTTGACCTCCAACCCCCATCTCTCTGTCTCTAAGGATCCACCCTGATCCCTGCCTGGCGTCCTCGCTCACTCTCATCTTCCCCTCCACTGACACCGTCACCTTGGGAATGCCATTCCAGCAGGCACTCCATAATTCCCGCTCAGCGTTCCCAGTAATCCCTCTCCTCCGGCTGCTCCAAGCCTACTTCCTTCCCCACAGCTGCTGGTCGGCCCGGCTTGCTCTAATAATAGGACAACAATGCCCGCCCCACGCCCAGCGCTGCACTACTACACCCCGAGTGTCTAAAAACACTTTGGATGGAATGTGGACATTTAAAGTGTTTTCCCACTTCACAGTAGTGAGGAATCACAAGTCAATCAAGACCCATATCATATTACTTTATATAAAACATTTTATGTATTTACTGTTTGTTGACGTTCAATTCCAAAGCTTTCTTTCAAAAGTTGCTGGCACACTACTCTGCGTGGGTAATGGATTGCAACATGTAAACACATGTTGGTGGCAGAATGATGATGAGGCTACATGCTAAAGAGAGTTACTATCTGTGGTGGAAGAGCCAGAGAAGACACTGTAATCATACAGGAATTGATAAATGAAGACTGCACACTGCTTAAGTAGTTAAATACTACCCTATGCCTTTGCCACTGTCTTGGAATGTGACTGCCCCCCCCCGCCCGAACATACACAAACACACACACACACATATATAGAGAGAGGGCAGAATATGAATAAATGTCACATTGCAGTTGCATGGCCCTGTCAGCCTTGCAGCCCCAAGCCACACACACAAACACCAAAGAAAGAGAGGCATTAATCAGAAGAGGGTCTGGAGACAGTGCAGAGGAAGCCGCTGTTGGAGCTGAGAGACTGAGAGCTGAACTGAGCTAGTTTTTCCACTAGCACACCACACAGTCCCTCTCTTTCTCATCTTCTGCTGTCCCACTTGGAGAAGTAGAGCTCAGAATCACATGTTACAGCTCTTTGTGTCTCTGAGCCTGACATTTCTTCTGCCCCCCCCCCTCCTCCTCCCCTCTTTTCCCCCCTGATTCTTTTCTTCCGTAGAGGACAGTTTGCTACTTTCTACTTGTACTCTCTTTCTGTTTCTGTCTTACACTGACAGACGAGTGTGGCTGTGTTGTTCTCTCTGGCACGTGAAATGCTTCCCTCCACACCTCCCTCTCTCTTTCTCCCTCCCTCCGCCATTCCACCAAGAGAGAGCATTCCCACAGAAAAGCTCCCAAAACTCAAACACAGAACGTAGCCCTGGTCTACTGCCTTTCCCCTCTCTTCCTCTCTCAGAATGACCGGCCGGTGAAAAAAAAAAGAGTGGAATGTTAGCGCTCACCTCAGACAAGGTCCCACTCCAGCAGGGAAAACCCAGGGAATATCATCCTCAATCCGCACAGAAAACCAAAAGCAACAAGTAGTAACTCCAAAGATTTCTCCTCCCCTCTCTCCCTCTCCCACTCACTCTCTCGCTTGCTTGCTCTATTTCTCCCTCTGCTTTGCCCCACTCATTCAGGCTGCAGTAGCTGCAGTGGACTGAGCAAGTATGTGTGTGTGTAAGCTTGTGTGTGTAAGCTTGTGTGTGTGTGTGTATGGTCCTGTGGACTCCTGCAGGGGCATTGACTCTTAACAGGGTTCAGGTCCTCCCCCTTCTCAGGCTCAGAGAGTGAAAAAAGCACACCCTCACACACACACACACACACAGAGGGCAGGAGAGTACTCTTACTCTTTCTCTCTCTTACTTGCACTTCGTCTTCAAATGTCTGTAACTCCCCTCTCTTTTCCCCTCTCTCATATGACTGAGAGTGAATATGAGAGACTCTGTGTGCGTGTGTGTGCGCGTGCACACATGTGCACAGGGAATGCCGTTGTGCTTCAGTGCCTGAGGCTGGGAGGAGGAGGAGGAGGAGGAGGAGGAGGAGGAGGAGGAGGAGGAGGAGGAGGTGGAGTTTAGACCTCAGAGAGCTGAATTCCTACCGCACAACCAACCAATCAGAGACCTTGTTGCGGTTGCCCAAAAACCACGGGGCCAGGCCAGGCCTCCCTACCACACTCCAGCTTTAAAGCATTAGTTGAAGTTTGCTATGCACTTAGGCTACACTCTGCAATAGCCTCCTGGATATTCATGAAAATCATTCAGGGAGAATTGTCGTTAATGTTCTAATCTAGAGCAAATTCAATTTTCTGTGTTTACATAGCCCAAATATAATACTTAACCTATGTTTATTAAAAGTGTTAACTCTGCATTAGATGCCATGATGTTTGTACAGAGTGGTAAGTCTTCCAAAAAACAAATCAGTGCAACTCTCCAGATGAAAATCTGCTCTCCTTTCCCTGAGAGATAAACAGTCTTTTATTTGCATGAGCAAAAGAAGGAATCTTATAAACAGTAATTGAGTGAAACAAACAGATAATGATTGCTCATCCACTAAAGTCACCAAACACACCTTACCAGGCAAATACAGAGAGCATTATCTGTTTGAAGAGAAAGGTGGGGACAGGCTGTGGGAGAGTTTCTCTTGTCTATCCCTTCCCACCTCCTTCTCTCCTTCCTGCTCCTGATCAATCCTCTCATGTTTCCGCTGCTGTCCTCGACCAGACATTTGTCAAGCAAGGCATTTGTCCACAGGAGTGACAGGATATCTCCACCACCTCCTCCTCTTCACACTCACTACCAGTCAACTTCACCTTTCCTCCTCCCTCCTCCCTTCAAGTGCACTTAACAAGAGGTCTACATTATACTTTTTGTTCCACAAGAAGAAATGGTATCAAGACAATGCTTATTTTTGTAAATTCATTTTTATTCAGCCTTTATCTGACAATGCAGTTTGATTAAGAACAAACCCTTAATGAAAGTGCAATGGTTTCCATGTGTTGACATTCTGAAATATAGTAATGTGACAAAGGCTTGCAAGATGCTTTTTCATTACGTCTATAAACCAGCTAGATATTATAATGTCACACTGAATAACAGACTTACTGTTGAATGAATGTTGAATGAAAATTATTGGGTTAAATTGTTTCTTTTATAGAGCAACTAGTAGGCCTATAGGCTATAATAAATTTGTGATAGCTCATGCACCAACTCTATGTTTAGTGAGTCCTGGCTTGCAAAAACAAAATGGAAATAGAATGACTGCAACACATAACCAATCACTGTCAACTTCTAACAGCTGTTCTGGTACAGCAACAGTCTGTGACATTGTTCAGAATCTTTATTTTGGATATAGGATAAATATGTAGATCTATTACATTTATGTGTTTATTGGTTCTGTGGCATTTACCACAAGAGTAAAACATCCTGTTGTGAAAGGTCTGTAGAGCTCACCTATTGTGCACCAAACCATGGCAATGACAGCATGCTTGACAGATTTTTGCATATGATTACCCCTAGGTTTGAGATTTCTTAATCACTTCAAATGTCCAAAGTGCTTTCCCAACAGTTGTACACTCTCATAGGACCATCACCGGGACCGATTTGCAACTTGTCCTGT
This sequence comes from Centroberyx affinis, assembly GCF_046629955.1. Taxonomy (NCBI): domain Eukaryota; kingdom Metazoa; phylum Chordata; class Actinopteri; order Beryciformes; family Berycidae; genus Centroberyx; species Centroberyx affinis. The sequence continues at coordinate 50,746 of NW_027279114.1, forward strand.
GCATCTGTTACCATCAGAAAGTGCAGCGCCCCTGCACTTTACAAGCTGATCACATGTCAAATACTGAGTATAGGAATGAGTAAGACAAATGTTCACAGGTGTTTGCAGGTGCATTGGGGCCTATGCTGTCTGACCTGCCAAAAAAATATGATGAGTAACTGAAGCTGAGAATTGAGAGGCAGAGACACATTGTGTGCGTAGTATCTCAAAGTGTGTGGTGCACTGGATTCTCATCTTACCTCAATTATTGGCAGCAAAATGTTCACCTTATTGTGTAAAATGTAATCATGTTGTAATTATTTTGCAGCATAACAGTCTCTGCTTAGTCTAATATATGTATGGAAATAAGGTATGTTATATAGCCTAGTAATTTCTTTTTTTTTCACAAAACATAATTTCCATCATAATTTGTTGCAACAAAAACTGACTGACCAAAAATAGCCTCCTAATGAAAAACTCTAAACTATTCCATAACAACCATCAATTTCCATAAGACATTTTGTAATGTTTGCTTTGGTCAGTCAAAACTGGATCAGTGGAAGTTTGGTAAGTGGTGACCTGGCAAAGGGATTTTTGAGAGGGTTTTTTTTTTTTTTACCCTGGATTAAATCCTACCACACATGTTAGTTTGGGCCAAAGTCTACCAATTTGACAGCTTATTCCACTTATACCAAATAGTTACCACAGAACAACACTGCCACTGACTGCAGTCATTTACAAGGCTATGGGTGGATATAAAAGAAAAAGACAGAGAAAAAAGGAGGGAGAGTGGAAAACAGAAATAGAAAGAACCTGAAAGCAGAGACACAGAGAGTGGGAGAGGACGTTGGTATGTGGCCTATAGAGTTACACAGGGACAAAAAGAGAGGCAGTGAAGTCGACTCCTATAGACAACTCTGACACACCTCTCCTTTTATCTTCCTCTCTGTTTGTCTCCACGTCTATCTCACTAATCCCCCACCCCCTCTCACTCTGTTTATTTCTCTGTGTCTATTTGTGTGCATTTATGTCCAAGAATGTGTGTCTGTATGCACAGTGTGTTTATGCATATGCATGTGTGTATGTTTAGTGTGTGTGTGTGTGTGTGTGTGTGTGTGTGTGTGTGTGTAAATCTTTGTGTATCAACATGTGGAAGTCAGATGGGTTTCAGGGGAAATATCCACACCAAGGATGTTCTTTTACATTGGATTTCCGTGTGTCCTGACAGAAACAATGGATTTACTGTTGCAGATACAGATTAGAGAGAATGATAGCAACAATGAACAAAACAGGACACAAAGAGGAGATGAGAGTAGAGAGTCATGAAAGAAACAGCAGTATAACAAGTGCAAGCAGAAAGCTCTAACTATGCTCTAACAGTATGCCAAAAGAAGAGGATCATCAGTGATACACACACACACACACTTCCTCTCTCCTCCTATCTTTCTCTTCACATGCTACATTTTCTACCCACAATGCAACAATGCAAGATGGGGCCTGGAGAGAGAGCTGCAGGAGGGTCCATACTCTAAAACTCAGCTCGCCAACAGCAGCCTCAAACATCACATGTTGCCAGAGCACAGCAGCTTAGTGAATACAGTGTGTGTCAGTGTTTTACAACTTTGATTCAAATATTAAAGAGATCGCTTCTATGACACTTAAAACACCATTTAACGTTTGCGGTAGTTAAGACACCCAGTCATGCACGCCACAGCTGCTACCAACTGATCCACAACATGCACCAATCACAATCAAACAGGGGAAATTGCTGTTTAGCCTGCGGTTAGTGAAGCCCAAACACCTCCTGCAGCGGTGTTAGTCCATTAGAGATGCTTCCGACTGTGTATGTAATGTTAGCTTATCATGTCTTTTGACAGTTATGTTGATCTGCTTGCTTGGATTTGTGTGGGGAGCACCCTAAAAAATGTGTGGCCTTTGCTACCAAGTGTAATTAAGTATAAGTAACCATTTGTTGCGATAAATGGTTTAATCTTTATCACAAGAGTGTTTCCTGACTGAAATGTCAGAAGAAGAGGGCAGTAAGAGTTTTCCATCATGCAAGGAATCTGAGGCACCCGCTCCTAACATCATGTCTCACTCATGTCTAACAGTGAAGCTCACAGCTAGACTCCCCTGGACTCGGGTAATAGTCAAAACGGATATGTTGTTACCCTGGAGAGTAACAGTGATCTCTACTAAGCACACAACTTTTGTCTCACAGAACAAAGTGAGAGGGAGACACGGTTTGATCGATAAATCAAAGAACTAATTGTTGTTTGAATGTCACAAGGAGGGAAGTAACACACCCAAGTAAACTCTGGTGTCTCCGTGCCTTGCTGCTTTCTCACATGATTTGATGTTGGCATGTATTTGCATGTCAGACTCTTCTGAAGCCACAGAGCACACCAACGCATGGCAGAGGAGAGGACGATTACCTTTGATCAGCATCACCTGCCCGTCATCTCTCATTAGCATCTGTCCAAGTCTCTCTCTCTCTCTCACACACACACACACACATACACACACACACACACACACCCTCACACACCCTCAACCATACAGGAGCCAGACAACAAACACTCAGTGTCTCTCTAATGTGGAACCATCCTGCTGATCCGCTTCAGTGAGTCATTATCTGATTCCATCCTCTGTTGAGTGCTCGGATGCTAAAAAATACAGGATGTTTATGCTGAGGTGTGACTTAATGCATAAACAAAATGACTTGGCGTTCCTGGGGGGAACTTGTGTAATGACTGAGAAAGCTGAGTCAGAGAAAAATTAACACTTATATAAAAAGTGAAAAATCAAAAGTACCTCTGGCACACGATTCCTCCGTAACATTGGCCCTTCCCAGTAAGGCCAGGTAAAAAAGGCATGTGCATTTCTGTTTTAGGAAAACTTGGACATGGTACAGTCAGGAATGCCAACAGCTGCCATTTTGGAGACAAAGGCACTTATGTGCAGCGCGTGGGGTCAGCCCGCTGCCATGCCTCCCTTTGCAACAAGGGTTTTTTCCGGAAGAACTCAGCCTAAACCTGCTATTCCACAGTCAAATAGCCAGATGCCATTGTAAACCCTGCCAAATAAGATTTGGAAACACACATCTGTTTCTGTGACAAGGCTGATTTAGAGCCTTGTCACAGCTTATAGACATTCACTGATTGGGTCTAAAAGTTGCCCTAGTATCTATAAATCTGCCTATTCAGAGAGTTAACAATGGCTGGCTGACTGGCTGCTGCTTTTAACTTACATTCTGACAGTGACAGGCCTGCATATAAAAACATTAATCATGACAAGAATTCTATTTGTCAGACACAAAATCCTATTTTTCCCCCAATGAATGAAAACAAATCAACCATGGGTAAAATATGTCAACTTGTTTCAGTTCAATTTAACTTCAGAGGCTTTTCTTGATATTGAAAAAAGGCATGTCATTCCACTTGTTTCAAGAAAATTAATGAATTGAATTGCACTCATAGCCACAAACAATAAATACAGTGAAATCCTGTCACCACACTACTGGGTTTGTTCAGTTTTGATTGACTGGACTTTAGATGTGTTTTCACTCTCATTTTTATTGGATGAGTTACGACTGACAGTATAGCGCTATTGTGTGAAAAACTCAATGTTGGTGATTTTCATGTTTTAACTTTAATTGAAGGATTACATGGTCTTCTATGGGTTAGGAAAATGCTACAACCCCTTGGCCCTTCCAAAACCCACTGGATAAACTCAACAATGCATGGTGGTCAATGTGGAAATTAAGCTGTTTTTCTTAGTTCCTGAAAAGTTGACATTTGGGAGATATGAGGTTTTCACAGCAACAATATGGTGGTTTATCTTAAATACATGGTGCATATGATGAACTTTTTTGCAGCATAAAATCACCGTGGGTTGAACAGAGTTAACTTGTAATGGTTAGAGGCAGAGCAGATAGAATAGAGTAATACCTTTAAATGAAACCTCTGAAAGTTTGATATGTTGCTGTTTTTCCAAGGCTCTAATTTTAGGCTCAGAAGACGCCATTTTCCCACCAATGGCGGTACTGTAATAATATCCCTGTGGGCCACTCTAGATCCACCCCGTGGGTAAACCACACAAACAATAAGGAAGGATCAACACAACACTGATTAAGATCGGTGTGTCTTGTGATTCCAGTATCCCACTTTGATTAGAATCTCCCAGGAAATGGCTTAGCAGTCTGCTAGCATTCATGCTCTCTCTCACTCTCCATCTTTCCTTTAGCAACCCATTCTACATTTTCCAACTCTGTTTCCTTAGCTCATTCCCTCCACGCTCACTCTTTCTGGCACTCGGTGTGGGACTAGCACATTTACATAAGATTTACAGAGATGTGAAAAGCACGTTGCCGACATAAATTTGTTGGGAGCGTGTAACAAGCTCATGGCTGTGTTTGGCTCAGTTTCTGTCCCTTGCAGTCACTTCAGCTTAGACACACATCAGACACTGCCACACCAAAACACAGCATGGCCGCGCACACACACACACGCACACACACACACACACACACGCACACACAAACACCACCAACATGCTAAACATCTAGAGAACATAAAGACATGATTTACATTCACACACAAAATCAGTTTTTCTTTACTTTTTTCACCATTTGTCTCATAATACTCTGCACTGCTATTCTTGGTTTCTCGTCCCTCCCTCCCTCCATCCCTTCTTCCCTCCCTCCCTGGCTGTGCTGTGTTGATTGACGGTGGCTCTCCCATCAGGGAGTCTGTCTGACAAATGGGGCCAAATGGAGTCGTGCCACTGCTGCTGCTGGCCACAAGTCAGCTCCCTGAGGTTATAGCCTGGCTGTGCCGCTATAGTGTTATTTATATCCACCATCACCAGACCAGCTTTGAGTGTCTGATGAACTTTTCATGTGTCATCTCACAGCTTACAGCTGTGGATCCTTGTTTCTCAATCTGCATTATTTTCTTCCTTTAACGTGTCAAAATGCGCAAAAATGCAGCTCTGTAACTCAATTCATATCAGTTACATAACACTCCTATAACCAAATGTAGGATTTCTTATATTTCTGACTTGTGTGTGAAGTGAAGTGATGCCGCACAATGACCACACAGATTACTTAACACTTTTAAAATCAAACTTTTAAGAGGACTATATCTAAGGTATCAACAGTGAGCTGGTCAAGAAAAGTGTTGTGTGAAATCATTGGGGTCAGTAACAGAAACAAATGCCCTTCGGATGGGCCCACTCATCTAGGTACATTCAATGTTCTGACTTAATCACTAGGGGCAGACTGCTTAAGGCCACGGGACAAATCTGCTCATTTTCTTTTCTACAGACTCAACAGTTTCCATAAGAGAGGCAGTGATGAGCCTGTGGTTCAGTGCTGATGACAGAAATGGAGAGAGGGTCCAGAGAGATAAAAAGAATAAGACATCATTATGATGAATGTACACTTTTTCCTTAGGACTAACACACACACACACACACACACACACACACACACACACACACACACACACACACACACACACACACACACAGACACAGACACACACCATGAGGCCCAAGACTCCACAGCAATCAAACAATGTGTTCCTTGGAAGAAACACAAAACATGAGTGCAAGATAACATTTGCCAGGCTGTTGCCTTTCATTTCAGTGTTTCCATGAATTAAATCTCTAAATTAGACTAGATCTTTAGTACACTTATATATTGTCTGCCCCCTGGACAAAATGTAGTTACTGTTTAAGTGTAGTTGTGCCTAGATATAAATTAGGATGAGGAGTTGGCCTGTTAAATAATATCTAAAGGTCATAGACATTAGATAGAGAGCTACTTTTTCCTTCGCCATGGACAAATTCAGAGGATACAGCTGTGGATTTTGGATGGATTCTACTGGATTTTTGGATGGATACTACTGGATACCAATTAGCTGCTAAAAAGCACAGGTCAACAGATGTGGAAAGAGTATCAAAATATCCCCCTCAAGTTGGATATTGTATACTGTATGTATGTATAGAAATGTTTCTTACTTTACTGAATTTCTACTTGAGTAGAAGTAAAATTACTTGTGTAAAAGTTTACATAAGAAAAAGTAAGAAGTAGCTCATTTAAAATGTACTTAGAACGTTTCTGGAGAACAAAAACAAAATAAAGCAAAGAACAGCTTGAATCAATACAACAATCTGGGGATGTGTTAGGGGTTGCTTCTGTACAGATGACTCCTCTTTTCTTCACCAACTTAACTCTGAGTTTTTGCAAATTTAATGGGCCAAGATCATGGGTGAGCGCCGAGGAGAAGATTTGGATCTGTTTTTGCTGACTTTTCATTTCCCTTTCCTTGTTTCCCTCACTCATCACTTGTAAATTGTCCAGTTTCTGGTGTGATGCTCATGGAAAGCCTACAAAATGAGTAATTTGTAACTGACGTTTGTTAAAATGTAGCAAAGTATGACACTTAGATCATAAGATCCTACTATAAAATGAGGAAAACTCTGTCTGTCTGCATCCATTTTGCTCCTCGATGGTTTGGCCAATCAATCTGAAACTGCACATGGGCATTGAGCATTGGCATAGGCAGGGACTGACTGCAACTTAATATTGTGGTTTATTGTAACAAACACCAGCTGATGCCAACTCAACATAGTCAAACATTTCAGTCTTATTTGAAATACACTTAATTGAACCTTTCTGCACCTGACAGCGACTGCATTGCTGCCGCTTCAGAAAATAACTGCAACGGAGCATTGCAGACAGAAACAGGCTACAGAAGAAGAAACAATAAATCGTTTTATAATAAGCCTATTTTAGGTTGCACAGCACAACATGCAGTACATGCTCATGGTAAAGTTCACTTACGAAAAAAGAAAAATGACTCTGCTGTTACCACAGTATTGTCTTGCGGCTCTGCTACACCAGTTGCGTTTCAGTTCCGTCCGTTCCTGTCAGAAGGGTCTGATCAGATACGCAGCTGTTTACTTCAGTGCAGCTGCTGCACTGGCTGCAGCACGCAACACGTTGACGGATCTGAAACTGAGCCGGATCAGAGCCGCAACTTTGGAGATACGCATGGCTTCTATTTTTGTCGGACTACGCAGCGGCCTGTTGCGTATTTGAGCCATATAAATGGATGTAAATGCCAAGATTTTGCTTATTGTAGTCATTTATGATCATGTCAGTAAACAAAATAAAGGAACCAATGTCACTGAAATAAATGTTGGAGATGAGGTTACCTATGGATAACTGCTGAGAAGCCTTGTATTTGGCTACAGTACGCCTACACTCTCAAAAAAAGTGACATAAGTAATGTTCCTCATGGTACATCTTGAGTTGTTTATGGAAAAATAAGCAAATCTAGCTACTTTGTTTGCTTACCCATACGTAAAACGTAGATAGGCCCAACACAACCAGCAGACTGCAGTGGAACAAGAACGGACCTGGTGCAGCAGCTTAAAATATGTCCTTTCCTCCTACTGATGTGTTAGCATCAGATGACAAAGACTATAGGAATTAATAGAGTCAATAGAGCTGGTATACTCAAGAAAAGACCTTGCCACAACATGACCTGCCAGTTTAGATCTACCTCTGACATTCGTTTCCATCCCAACATGCGTATCTAAACAACAACTTCTGATACAGGCCCTGTCTATTTATTTTTCACTTGATCATACTGTAGATATGCTTCTGATAATGCTACAATAAATTATAAGAAGCACGGGTTCAGAAACCTACAAGAGGACAATGACTGACAATGAAGGCAGTTTCGCACACTGACAGCCCCAAATGGCAGCGAGAGGTTTGAATTTTGAGGACTTCAATGTCCAGAAATCATATAATGTGACATCAGTAAACTGCTCTTCTCTGTTGGATAATATTATTACTATAAAAGATTATTATATATCTTTATGTTCTACTATTTACATAGCTGCTTAAAAATGTTTGTTTTTTTTTCTTTTTTTTTCACTATCATACATTTTGATCATTCAAATTTTGTCAGTCAAGGCCTAACAAACGCATGCATGCACACACAAGTTGGTTTGAGGACAGACCAAACACCATGTCTTTATCGGTCTCTAAATCCTAAACACACACCTGCCAAGGTTGTACACCAGAGTGAACCTGACTTAACCACAAGGCCTGGGGCGGGATAGTGTTCCCCTTCTTAAATCTAGATTAAAACTTATTATCTGACACCACAGTACCTAAACTTAACACACCCTGCACCACCCAGTACCACAGCCTGGGCAGCTTCTAGCACACTACAGTGAAATTCAACAAAAGCAAGAATAAATCTTTTATTAAAAGCTTGAACACTCTCAAAGACAAAGCCCTACATCTCTCTAGGCCTTTGTGCGTCCCACTGGCAAGAAGTGGTGTGAGAATTCATCTCTCTGAATAGCTAAAAGAAAGAAGATGATGGAAAATGAGAGGGAAGGCCCTTGTTTTTCAAGAAATAAGAGAAAAAAGAAAATGGAGAAGCAATCCCCCCACCCCCCAAAAGTACACACACACACACACACACACATATTGCCCCCGTGTTTTCTCCTCCAGTACATGAGCAGGGATTCAACCTTCCTCAACTAGGACAAAAACACACAGACCTATTTACATGTCAATGAAGGCCAGGGATGAGGGTTTTTTTCTCTGCCTCTCTCTTTTCACTTTCCTCTTTCAACCTCCCTCTCATCTCTCTCTGTTCCCACAAGCTTGTAGATGTGCTAATTTTAATGCCTGATAAAGGCATAGCTATTTGTAAAGAAAAATAGCGGTGTCCCTAGTTCAGTAACCTGCATGGCAAAACTCTTGTTCAGGAAACAAGTGTACCGCCACTCACTATCCCTTTAGCCCTGTGTAACAAAACTGAAAATGTTGATTGAAGTACTATCCTTTTTTGAATTAGCTTGTTTGGTACCATGTCAATTTATCATACTGGTAGAAACAAGACTCCAAAGGGGAGGTCACTTGTCCTCTGAAGCAGTGTACAGTCGGAGATGTCCAGCACTGATAATTCTCTGCCTTCTATAGACAGACACTGTACTATAGATTGTAATTTATTCCTAGTGCAGTACAGTGCAATTGTACATTCAGTGTGTGTGCAATGATTGTTCTGGGTGTGTCAGCTAGAGGCAGATAGTACATCAGCCTCTATTTCACATGCTAAACACACAGCCTGATGTGTGATGAAAGAAAAACCTGGGCTTTTATACATTGTTGCTTTCAGGTGCTCTCTCCTAAATCTGGAAATGATGTGTGTGTGTGTGTGAGAGAGAGAGAGAGAGAGAGAGAGAGAGAGAGAGAGAGAGAGAGAGAGAGATGCAAAATATGTTAAACATTTTAAATCTATGCTTGCAATGATTAGCAAGACACTTAAAACATAAGCCAAATTACAGATTGCTGCCACTGGAGTGAAGTGTGAGAATGAAATGAGAAGATCTCAGATTAACTGTCCTATCTACTCTTACCTGGCTGACCTAATTGAACTTAAGGAGGGGTTTGAGGCTACGTGCAGAAAAGGCTGGCTGTGTGAGAGGAAACAATGTTTAATGTAAAGATGTGACTAAGAAGAAGCTGCAGAAGAAGAAGCAGAAGAATGGAGAGGCTGCACTGAAAGTTGAAAGTTTGAAAGTTTATGTTTATGCAATGCAGGGCATATCATTCTTCGGAACTCTAGGGAAACTGCAGTGTGCGGTTGACAAAAAAACAAACTCGGGAGATGGATAGGACGGGTGAAGTTTTTGTCTTTAGCAGTTTTCTTTCTCTCTCTTTCTTTCTCTCCCTCTTTCATGGCAGAGAGCCCAGCACATAAAGCAATGTGGCTTAGACGCTGGCAAAGAGAAACTACGTCTCCTGGAAATATGTTCTCTGTTGACTCATTCTGTTAACCGCATTCTTCATCAGCAGCACAGCGCAGTCCCTCCGATGGGCTGGAAGACAAAACATCTTCTCTGGCCCAGTTAATAATACACCATTTTTTTCTGTCTTTTAACTATCTAGTTGAGGGTGTAACAGTTGGAGCAGTGGCAGCGGAAAATGAGGGGGAAGAGAAAGAGTGAGCACACTCACTGGGCTACAGTGCAGTCTAGATCCCCCTGGATTTATTTGTGTACATAACTCTTTCTCTTATTTTCTCTCCCCTTCTCTTTCACTCTGTCTCTCACTTTCATTCTTTCATGCCGCTCTGTCTCTCTCACACAAACACCCACATGCTCCCACCTCTACAAGCCGCATAATATATAGGGATTCACATAACCATCAAATTAACTTATTGCTTTTGAAGAGAAACGGTACACCCACGGCCCTCACATTCGCTGCAGTTAATTATTCTGTTCAAAGAGCAAGATGAGAGCTGCCTGCTCCAAGGACCTTGCAACAAAACAGCCACAAATTGAAGACAAGACAACCCAGAGAGACATATTTCCGCCATTATCGCTTAACATGCAAAACCAAACTTTATCTTTCTCTGCAATGGCAGAAACTTGATAGCTCCATTAAAGTACTGATGTGATCTTCAGTAGCAGGCTGTTGATTTCATCACATTGCCATGTAACACCCCCCACCCCTTGACTAGACTAAAGTCCTATTCATCTGACCACAGAGGCCCTAGTCAACAGCTTAAGAGCCAAATGGAGAGCCGCATTGCAGGGCTAACAGGCTAACAGGAAAACCATTTGGCCTGCCTCCCCCGTTGGTCCCCAAACTTTCACCAACAAGCTTTCCAACTTTTTTTCATACGATCACTCTCCTCTTTTTCTCCCCTTCTATTCTACAAAATCTCACTCACCATGGTGTGCCTCTGGATGGGTGCTGGTGTCAGGGTCCATGTTAGATTCACAGCGTGGCGAGCGCCAGGGTCAACACATCCATATCCTGAGGCAAACTCAGCTCTGCTACTGACTACTACAACTACTGTGTTCAGTCCTGTCCTGTCCTCGCCTATCCACTGTGCTCTCTACTCAGAGCTGCTGGCTCTGGTCGTGCCCCTACAGCCTGCCAGCTCAGCCCAGGCTGCTACCGCTGTGTTACATCTGTCTGACTGACTGCTCTCTGGATAGGGAGGAGAGAGAGAGTGAGCGAGAGAGTAAACGGAGCAGAGAGAGGAGGGAGGAGAGTGAACCGCAGTTTTGACATTGTGGTAGTAGAGAGAGAAAGAGAGAGAGAGAGAGAGAGAGAGGGGAGGTGGAGGGGTGGTGCTGTGGCTGGATAGTTTTTCCACATTGTTGATCAATTTCACTCTTTTAATGTATTGTTTCTGATCATAAAGACACATTTGTAACTTTTGAAAAGATCCACAGCCACAAGCATTCAGGAACTTTTGTGTGGCACGACAGCCTGAACGAGTATGCTGACAAGCTTTACCTTGAGGATAAAACTTTTTTTTTTTTTTTTAACTAGCTCAGTTCCTCAATAAGTCAGAGTTACTACATGTCCTGCCCATATTTGAGAGTGCTTTGAGTTTATCTTTACTGGAATTGTAAGACAAGACAATGACAAAGCAAGACAATACGTCATTTTGTGGCGTGCTGGCAGGAAACACTGGAATGACTGGCACAGAGTCAGAAAATAACATTCTGGCTAACGATAGCTAATTGTAATTATGGACTATAAGGAGAGAGATGGAGACAAGTGGGACGCTCAGAATTAAGCAGTATAGGGAATGGTTAACATACCTGGAGTGCATCTACATCTACAAAGACAGTATTTAGAATGCAACCAATTTAAAATGATTTAATGGCCTCTGGTCAATTGTCCAGATCTATATAGTCCTGTGTAAACTGTTATGGGTTCAGTCATAATGTGTATACATGGCAAAACATTATTCTGACTATTCCCCACATTAGGAAATAGGACACCATATGCCCTAACTTCTTATTTAAAGAACTTTTCTAAAGTTGCATCCAGAAAAAACTTTCACTTCAATAAAATTAAGCTTAGCTGTTCTGGTGGGAGCATAACAGCACTCTCTGTCTCTAGCATGTTTGTGCCAAAACCCCTCGAAGTTCAAAAGAACAGAGGCGGCAGCCTCTCACTATTCATTCGGAGGATGAGACGAGATGAGAGGGCTCTCTGATTTGCTTTGGATTCCTATTCATCTAACTGTCGTTTATATTCATCATGCTGCTTATTTAGAGTCTGTGTCACACAAGGACAAGAGCAGGTGGAGCCTATGCCAATGAATAATTTAGTGAAATATAGTGAGCATGAGTGTTTGTAGTGCTGTGATGTGGTGCTAATTTCAAAATGACACACACATACACACACACACACATATTTTAAAGGTTAGACACTGCAGAGGGGACTGGAACATGCATTCCTCTTTAGTGCTCAGGGACAGTTCAACAACGTGTTTCGCCTCATCTGCTGCTGTCATTGTGGATTCAGAGAGGAAGAAATCTCATTCTGTGTATGTGAAATATTTTCCTGTCAATGGAATATAAACATTGTATAGATTTTATTGTGTAAATGACTGTGAATTACAGTTGTCATGGCCAAGTTTCTAGTTTCTACATGGTTACCTGAAGGACATGGTGATTTACCATTTCAAAATAGATTAACTTATACATGCCAGTGTTGTATGTGCCCAGCACAAACCCACGCACACGCACACATGCAGTATACACCTTATATATCCATAACATTACATCCTGTGTAAGAGCTCCCCCAAAGGAAAGAAATCAGACTATAGGACTTCAGTCTGAGTTGCTCACTAAAAACACACATAGACAGACAGGCAGAATAAAGATAAAAGACTATGCTACTTTATACTATTTATAAAGAAAAATTCCACAACTTTATTGACAATCTATTTAGGGATGGACTAATACACATAGAGGTGAATTCACAAAGAATAGCGACCGCATATTGTATTAGTCCATCACTATCACTATTACACGCAGTGGGCTTAAAGGAATAGTTCACCCAAAAATGTAAATGTTGTCATTATCCACTCACCCTCATGTCTGTCGAAACAGTGGAGAAGTTTGTATGTCCACATAACACACAGCGAGTTTGCTAGTGCAACTCCATGTCTGTCTTCTCCAAAAGAACTGAAGCGGCCGTGTCTTTATTCTCTAGAGTTCCAAAAAGGGAAAAAATTACCATAAGATTACTCCAAACAGCATAATCCAAGTGTTCCGAAGCCAAACAACTGCACCGTCGGTCCAAAAGTCCAATATTTACCTCATCATCTCCTAGATTTTACCCACTCACAGAGCTCTGATCTCCCTGAAAGAGTCTTGTTGCTTTCATATGCTCCTCGTCAGCTCGAACTTCTGAGTTTAAAAGTTGTAAATACAACTCATCACTTATTCAACTAATTTTTAGTCAGAAATAACAAAATGGACACTGAAACAAAAGTAGCGTTTTTGGTGACTATTATAGAAACAAAGTGCTATAGAGCTACTTTGTGCTGCAATGGCAGAATGAAAAGGAGAATATTAGCATCAGTTTTGTAATTGATATTTTAATAAGTTTATTAGCTATACGTTTTTGTATGTGTGACATCTAACATCTTGGGTATCATGGAAAATTCACCACAGTGCTCTACCTGTAATTACAATATTTCTGACAACATTTGAAGGCAACATCTGCTTGCTACTGTAGGGTGACTGTAGAACAAATTATTGTCAGTGAGGAAAACCTGAGTAAATATTGAACTTTTGGACTCACAGTATAATCGTTTGGCTTCAGAACACTTGGATTATGCCGCACAAGGAGTTTGGAGTAATTTTCTGGAATTTTTTTTTGCCCTGTTTGGAATTCTAAAGAACCAAAACTCGGCCACTTTAGCTCTTTTGGAGAAGGCAGCGACAGAGCTACGCTAGCAAACTCACTGTGTGTTATAATGACAGACAAACCAGTGATTCAAATGACTGAGGGTGAGTAGATAATGACCAAATCTTTGGGTGAAAGATTAAGCAGGCCTTTTGTGGAGGACATAATCAAACAAAACTGATTACCTGCCTCATATTGAGCCTTTGATATGACACTGATATTAAACTATAAATTATGTCAGGTAAGCGCAATTTTGTGTAAAGAATACATTCAACTGAAGATAACAACTTTTCTCATTGAACTCACTAGAGAAGGGGGCGGGGTTTCTTTCTGTTTCTCAGTCAGTCTGCTACTGCCTGCTACACACACAGAACCGCAGAGAGAGAGAGAGAGAGAGAGAGAGAGAGAGAGAGAGAGAGAGAGAGTTGCTTGTTCATACACTTTTTGTTTCTTACAGGAATTAGTCTAATTATTTTGATTTCCAATTTAGCATTAGTGAGGCCAATTTGTCTCTTTTTCTTGCCCTGGCCAGTCCGATCTGTTCTGCTGACAGACTTTCCAAGGGGGAGTTGGTTTGACTGTGAGTGGATTAAGACTTCCTGTCCTGTGAGTCTGTTCTGGGGCACAGTATCCAAAGAAAATGGCTATTTCAGGGGTTAATCCAGTTTCATTAAGTAGTTCAGAGTGAGTATGAGGAAATATATTTTGATTCATAAAGACATTTTTTTCAGTTGTTAAGTGTGCCCCAGTCAGAGGGCGTGGTCAGGATGGATATTTTTTCTCCTGTTTAGAATTGTTATGTCTATGTTTATTTATGGCTGCATTTATAAAAGTCTATGTTTATGGTTACATAAATTCTAGGTTGTTGTTTGATAAATACAGCTTTCTGATTTTATAATTCATTATTATTGATAGGTCATTGTAAAACCATGAGTTTTAATATCTCAACTAAAGCAATGGCAACTAGGAATAAAAAAACGAAGACTTACGGTTTATTCCCCCACCAACTTCTGGGTTTATCTGAATACCAATGCAAATACAAATAATTTGGCTGGTACAATAAATACAGATACAAACACAAATAGTAGCATCGCCACACACCCATAATATTAACAAATACCAATCAATCAATCAATCAATGAAAAGGTTAAAATCTGCTTTCTGCCGTAATACTTATGCTTTTGACTGTTTTGTTTTGTATTCTTTGTGAACAGTACTACTGCCAATATGCAATTACTCTACAACATTGCGACAAAATTTACCTCGCATTGAATGTCAGTGCTTCAAATGAATGCCATCAAAGTATTTAGAAAAGATCTATCAACAGATCTGAGCAGGCAGACATCTGTTGCTCGACCAAAATAAGAACTGCATGTTGTGTTGTGATTATGCCATGCTGACTTACATCAACATATGGAGCATATGGAATACATGTCATTTAAAGTTGTCCTCATGGAAGGGAAACCAAAAATAACCGATCCTAATCAGAGCTCAGCTGGCAGCCTAAAGACCACATACAAACAGAGACCTGGACCTGCCTAGGAACACAAATACACGCTTACTCAAAGACACACAAATGTGCATGGGCATATGCAGATATACAGTAACTGTGTGTATGTTTATGTGTCTACACACGTTTGTTTCTATGTATAGGGGTGTATAGGTACCAAAAAGTGTTTGTTTTTGTACACATGGTATGTGTGTATGTGTGCAAAAGTAAAAAAGCACACAAAACAGATTAACTTGGAACAGGGAGATTGTTGACATATTAGGGGCATGTCCCTTTCACCTTTAGAGGAATACTGAAATGTCCCTACAGGATCTATTTCAAGTTGTTAGTCAGCCCAAAACACACTTCTGCCCAAAACCATGTCCAGTGACATTCAGCAAATTGCTCAGCTCTCGACTGTTCCTGTCTATGGACTCATTGAAAAAGGCAGGTAAGGACATTAGCCAAAATCCATCATCAGTGTTATCAACACAATTGAAAGTTGAGAGCAGAAAAGTCAAGGGTTAGGATTACAGTTCGTCAGTGGGTATGTTTTTTTTTTGTGTTTTTTTGGCAGTACACTCACCTTTAGTATTTTATTTATTTAGACAAATGGAAAGTAGAGAGGGATGCAGACTAGGGAGAAACAGAAGAGAAAGCTAAGGCGGAATTCGATCCTGAGCCCCCCCCTTCCTGGGAAAAACAGAGAGTTGTCCCCCTCAATATATCATTGTAAACATAACTATATAATTTTAAATAATATAATAATATGCATTGAAAGCACTTGTGCTAATTATAGACGCAAAAAATGCGTTTTTAAGTTTCGAAAAAATGCCTCACAGTGGTTTGGTCCACTGCCCGAATCCCCACACACATTAGCCCTCGGTACGAGTGTCTGTGGAGCAATATCTGGAAGTGTGTCAGTGGTGGCTAACCTCCAGTAAGTAGCTACTTTGCAAAGGTTAACTTAAAACAAAGGATGTGTCAGACATTTTTCTTTACTTCTACCACTCAATAGAATAAAACACCTTTACAATTGTAACCAGACTACATTTTGTTTGCTCCATTACCTCGCGGTTGAATCTTGTGCGTCAACGTATTGGTACAGGCAGCCGCGTCTCCTAATGCATGTATGTCTATGGAGGCAGGAGGTCTATCCACAATTAAAATCATCATAACTCGCTGAATTTTTGACCGATTTTCAAGCGGTTTGGTTTGTTACAAATGCCAGACGTGTATTTATGGTAGGATACTTGGTTAAATTAAAATGCGGGTTTTCATACCAAAATACTTTATCTTTCATAGATTTCAGTAATATTTCTATAATATAATATTTAAGATTAACTTACCCTACGTAATTAGGTTCTAAGTATATTCTTTTTTTCTTACTGCATGTAAAATGGCTGCCACTATGTATTTTTGTTTATAATTTTGGAAATAAATGAAGACATAAGGGTCTCCTCTATATACATTTAATACAACAGTACTTTTGGTGGCACCTTTGGTGTCCCCTTCAGGAATTGCTCTTGAGAAATGTTTCTGTTTATTGTCCCCCCCAACAGTGAAATGAAATATCCGCCCTTGGACATAGGGGTTAAAACATCAGAAATGTAATCGGGGCCAGACCCATACATACCTTAAAAGTAATCAATAATATTTTAAAATCAATCCTAAAACTCACAGGTAACCAATACAGGGAAGCTAAAACAGGATTAATGTGTTGTCTTTTCTTGGTTCTGGTATGAATGCGAGCCGCTGCATTCTGGACAAGAGAAAAGAGCATTACAGTCATCTAGTGTACATGAATCAAAGGCGTGTATTTTTGTTGTGGCGTCCGGTGAGGCAAGAAATTATCTAACTTTGGTAATGTTTTCTAAGCTAATAAAAGGCAGATTTGGCTAATAAATAAATTAAAATGTGCAGAGTGTACGATCAGAATCAAAGATCACCCCCAGATTTCTTGCCTACTGCTTACAACGCAGCCATAAAGGAGCCAGCACTGCCATAATATGTTCTCTATTCGCTTTTGAGCCAAAAACAATTAAATCTGTTTTATTGTCTTTAAGCATCAGACAAGTATTTGACATCCAGACATCCATCACCATTATATCAGACAAACAACTATTAAGTTCATTGCAGACAGCTTATTGGCATTAAAAACAAGGTAGACCTGGGTGTCATCTACATAACTATGAAAGGAAAATTGTGCTTGTTAATGACCTGTTAAGAGTGAGAACAGAACAGGACCCAGAACAGAGCCTTGCGGGACCCCACAGGTAATGGGAGTCCCTGTTGGTAAGATAAGACTTAAACCAGGCTAAAGCAGTCCCTTTAAGTCCCACCCAGTTGGTGAGATGGTCTATTAAAATGATATGATCCACTCTATCAAAAGCAGCAGAGAGATCTAACAAAACTAAAATGGTGCAATCCCCATTGTCAGGGCGATAAAACGATCTCTTTAATTTTCATGATAAAATCTTCCACGATAACAATGATAAATTTATGAGATTTATTTTCGATAGTTATTTTTGAGTCTGTTTTCTTCTACCTACAAAAACACTACACAAACAGCCATTCGTACAGCAGAGAAACAAACACATGTGGTTGACGCATGTTTCCGGCCCCTCCCACTCACAACAACTGAGAATGACCACCTGTGTGTAGCCTACTCAGAAGAAAATGAGCGGTCCGACTAGCGAAACCGAGTGCAAGGAAACTGACAAAGACGAAGAAATTGTACCGAAGAAAGGTTATACCACTTCGGTACAATTCGTTATTTGGAAATGGTTCGGCTACCTGAAGTCTGACAAAGCACAGACCAGCATTAGGTGCAAAATATATCGGCGACCAGTCCTCAGCAGAACGGGAAACACCACCAGCCTCTTCCACCATCTCAAAAGGTACCATCCCACAGAGCAATCCGAAAGCATGAGTTTGCGCTATCATACTAGCGTCAGCCTCCCCTCAAGTAGCCAACAGCCCAGCAGCCCTACTGCTACTTCTAGTCAAACTTCAGTTCGACAACCAACAATTGTGTCTGCTTTTTCAGCCATTACCCCATACGAAAAGAAATCGAAGCGACACAAAGGTATAACCAGCGCAATTACGTACTGTATCGCTGAAGATATGATGCCTATAAGCACGGTTGAAAAACAGGGCTTCAAGAAGCTAATGACTGTCATGGATGTTAAGTACACGCTGCCTGGGCGAAAATATTCTTCCCGAGCATCACTCCCTCAGCTCTACGCAGAGTGTAGGGGAAAGTTGGAAGAGCAGCTCAGAAATGTCACGCACTTCGCTACCACCGTTATGTGGTCTATGAATGTGTTCCAGACGTGGCATATTCCGAAAGAAAAGGTGCATGTCATGCTCAGAGATAATGCCCAAAACATGGTAAAAGCCATGCAGGATTACAAAGTTTGGGATGTATGGCCCACACGCTTCAGCTGGCTGTCCACAATGGAGTGCTGTCACAGCGCAGCATAAATGACATCATAGCTACAGGGAGACGCATCGTGGGACACTTCAAGCACTCTTGCCTAGCATATTCCAGACTGCAGAGTGTGCAGACACAACTCGGCCACCCTTTAAAAAGGTTGCAGCAAGACGTCAGCACCAGATGGAACAGCACCTATTATATGCTCCAAAGTCTTCTTGAGTAAAAACGGGCATTGGATGCTTATGCAGCTGACTTCGATCTACCCGCTACCTTCACTGCCAACCAGTGGGGACTGATCGAAAACATGCTATCCCTTCCGGAACCTTTTGAAGAACTCACAAAGGAAATAAGCTTGTCCTCCGCATCTGCCGCCGTTGTCATACCTTCTGTGATGGCTTTAAAACGTTTCCTGGGCAAAGATGTCACATCAAATCATGGCGTGAAGATGACAAAATCCACACTGCTGGAAGCTGTAACCCTCAGATTCGCCGACATCGAAAAAGAGCCCCTCTACAGTTTGGCAACCATAATAGACCCAAGGTGAGAAAAACAAATTTAGCCTAGAATAATCAGCAAAAATATAATTAAAAAAATAAAATAAATAATCTAATTTAGATTAGCCTAACACCGCAATTTAGAATAGCAAAAATGTTCTGTTTTAGCTGGATAAAATGCATTGCTCCAAAAATACACACTCTTCCATCGTTTCTCAAACGCTTATATACAGTATTCGGCTTATATAGGCCTATTTAGGATGACATATAACACAGTCTTATTCTATGCTGGTCTAAAAGAACAAACGCCATGCTAAATTAATGTGATGTTTTCTTTATTTTAAATAAAAGGAGGAGGACAGAAGAAGGACAGATTTTATTCTGACGAGCTCAAGGCGCAAACACGGGGACTGCTTTTGGATCTGCTGGCTGTACAGACAGACCCCGACCAAGGACCCAGAGCCAACGACACAGGCGAGCCAGCTAAGAAGGTGCCACGACCGGGTTCCTTGTCGTCAATGTTTGGCAAAATCATGGAAGAAGGAACACAGCAGCAGGCCCATGGCGACAGCGCGGCACAGTCACAGATCAATCTCTACCTCTCAGAGCCACCCATCTCTCGGAGTGCACAGCCACTGGCGTACTGGAAAACCAACAAGGATCCTGCCCTCGCCACTGTCGCAAGAGCTTACCTATCTGCACCCTGCACAAGTGTGAAGAGTGAGTGCTTGTTCAGCGCTGCATCCAACATCGTGGATGAACACAGGAACAGACTCTCATCCGAAAAGGCCGAGATGCTCCTCTTCTATTAAAAAGAATCTGCCGACGATGCTTAACAAGCCATAGGCATTTAGCCTAAGCGATATTGCAACTTACATTTTTTTTCCTTCTTTAAAGCAAATGCATTTTTATTTGGCCTGCATGCTATTTTTTATTTTCAGGTCTTTCGGACCATGTTTTAGAAGCCACACTAGGCTACTTTATTTTACATCCTGAACGGCAGGCCTAATATTATTATTGCGTTATTTGCAATAATTCAACTGCAAGCCAATATACCGAGGCATATATTGCCTTTTATTTGTTAGGCTATTTGAATACACCGTTTAGCCTATTAAATCAGCTAATTAGTTTTTTTTTTCAGCCTGTTTAATATGTGTTAATTCACTAGGCTATTCATTTTAACTTCTCGAATTTATATTTCTAAAATGCAACTGTCTGCAAGCCAATGTTCCGAGACATATTGCCTTTTATTTGTTAGGCTATTTGAATACACCGTTTAGCCTATTAAATCGGCTAATTGTTTTTTTCAGCCTGTTAATAAATATGTGTTAATTCACTATTCGTTTTAACTTATTGAATTCATATTTCTTTAGGCTACATGTTAATTAAAAACACAATCTTCATGGACAACCAGTAACGTCACAGTCCGTCACGCCCGCTACTTCCCCTCATTTAATTCTCTGCTTATTTAATGCATCAATTCATCGCATGCCATGTGCGTTTGTTTACATAATGGTCTGCACTCTACACCGCTGTCCGCGGTGCTGAACTGGACGACGGTCGAGACCCTAACAGCGGAGAGGCAACTGAAAAGTTTCATTTCTCTCTCCCTTAAGAACATTCACTTATACAAAACAAAGACTGAAACGGATATATATCTTCGGAGGGTGTCTCCATTTATTTAACTCGACTCAACAACACAGGCAAGTGGCAACAGTCTGAGTCTTGTGCTTTGGTTATCTCACTAAATCATGTTGTGCTACCTAGAACGCACATGGTTTTGTTTACATAATGATCATGTAAATATTGAGGTAGAAAAAAAGAAAACGTGGATACTTTTTAACCAGGACTCAATTTGATGGATGAAATGTATGTAAAATGGAAACTGTTAGACCTATAATACTGCTATACCAACTGCTATAACAAAACAAAAAAACAACAGCATCGGTATGGCCGATCGGTATCGGCAGATATGGCTCATAGATGATCGGCGATCGGCAGCAAAAAACGTTATCAGGGCATCCCTAAACATGTATATTAAAATCACCATTGTATTTAATTATTGTAACAGAAAGGTTAGAGAATTCTCATCATGCTGTTTTTTTTAATTCACATTTATTTTCTTTACCTTTACATTTATCAGTTAAAATGAAGAAAAAAAAAAGAATCATTTTGGGATTAACAGCAAGGTAGACTTTAACAGATGATCATTGGTTTATTCAAATTATTTTGATTTCTCAAATCACTTGATGATTTATCACTCATTTTTTTTCAGTTCACTTGTGTTTTCTTCACTCTTGTTTTCAATCAGTTTATGGTGGAAGATTCAGTTAACATTTTTTTTTCAGTGAAAATTCAGTGAACTATTTTTTTCACTTTGGCCTGTCAATTAAATTCTACCAGCCACAATGGCAGGTGACCAACCTATGTTCAATCATTCTTTTGCATTTGTTTTTCCCACGGCACAGCCGAGGGCATCAGGAGCCACATTGAGGTCAGGCAGTCAGTCATATACCTGTCGCTTCGTTAAATGTCGCTTCATTAGATGGCCTCTAGAGGACCTCTTAGACTAAGAGTTGGCCTCTCGCCTATGGGCCATATTTAGTCCCACACAGTGAGCCCCACTCTCCGTCGATTTACCCATCGATTTACAGACATCCACGTCTTCTGCTGTCCTGTAAACCTTAACGGTAGGTAACATTATTGTGGTATTGAAGTGACGTTAGTGGAATAGGTAATTTAATTGATAACAGTGTTGCGCTAGCTGACCATTGCTCCCACACATTGAGCCACACTCTCCGACCATTAATATACAGACATCCACATCTTCTGCTGCCCGACAAACTTTAAATGGCATGTAAGTTACGTTAGCCGCGGCGACACTGATCTATTGTGTCTGTCCGTCTCCGTCAGATTTCCATCCGTTTTGCCACACAGAATTTTAACCCAGTTGAACTTTTTCTGGACGAGCTGGTTCATCACCACCAGAGGCATTCCTACATTTGTTTTGGAAAAAAAGGGGCGAACACAGACACAACGGTACAACCAAAACAAAGATGAAATGGAGAAAGCCTGATATAACGTTGGGATGACTGTGGGTTTTCCAGGTCAGTTTCTTATTTAATTTATACTGTATAGTCTGTTACTTCTTTTTTCTACGAAGTAGCATCGTTATGAGCAAAGCTAGGCTACTGTGGACACTACCAATGGACATAAATCTATCCATCAATAATTCTGTCTGTTTTCCGACAGATCAGTGTGGCTGCAGCTAGTGGAATTCAACACACGCACCGTGGGCCTGTACAGGATCTGTACTTGTTCTAACTTCTTTCCAAATCTAGATGCCTCTGTAGCCAGTTGATGAACACTAAAAATGTTAGTTTCATACCCTGTGAATGTAATATACAAAAGCTGGCTAAATACCTCAAGCAGTTGACACAGAGTAGCTGAATATATGAAATTATAGTCCCTAGTAGTATAGCTAACATGCAGGATAGTATAGCTTGACCTGGGAAATTCAAATCAACAATTTTAGAAAAGAAAACCTACAAATAATATATCCTAAATACTGGTCATAGAAATTTGGCTGTATGTTATGCAATAGTCATGGAAAAGACTTGGAATTTCATTGGCAGACTTGTGTAGGAACCCTGTAATTAGTTTCATAGCAGGCAGAACGTGTTTTTATTCTTTTAGCCTCAGTCTCTTCTCAAACAAGTCCAACTCTACCTAGCCATAGACATAATACATAATGCATTTTCAACTTCAATAAATATAGATTACAATAAGAGATACACATATTTCAAAATGCAGTTCTGTGTTGTATGTGTGTGCATGTGTGTGCAATTCTGAATATGATTTTGCATTTAATAATGGAAACAATTTGTCTCTAATATTATTATATGAATGCTGGGGGAAAAAATATGAATTTGAAGAAATAGGAGATCTCTGCTTGTCTCATTAGCTTTTCACATCAACAAGAATGACACTTGACCTGATAGTAAGAGAGAGAGAGAGTAAGAGACAGAGTATGCAACAGAAAGCACAAGAGAGAAAGAGAACAAGAGGTACTTCAGCTGCCTAATGTCCCGCCATAATCACCATGATATATTAAACATAACCAGTTATTCTAATTAGGTAATTAATTAAGCTAATTAATGCACAGCACATATTTCTATGTCAATATACTTGTCTTCATATAACACATGGATTAGGGTTAATAATAAGCATATCATAACAACCATTACAAAGTTCTTTCTAAACAAATAAGACAAATAAATACAATAGAAGACACTTCATCACGTTGTTGCTCCTGCACTACTGCATGTTGATGTGAATGCTTCACATCAACATGGTAAACAGAAACCACAGATGAAAGAAAAACACATTTTTGAACTAATGATCAAACTGGTAGAGTCTATTCAAATGGATCAAGGTAAGTGTCATTCCTGGAAGGGAGAATCATCTGCTCTACAAATGGAAACACCGTCACCAGAATGAAAAGACTCTCAGATATCCCAAGGAACAAGTGAGACTGTCGTTTTATCACACTCAATGTTTTGTAATCTAGTTGAGGGGCATGAACGTGAGTAGGGCAGACAAGAGGAACATAGCAAAACAGATTGTTTTGAAAAATTTGGCAAAGATCTAAGACTGAGGTGGATGCAACGGGATGTTGGGAAGAGGGTTGTAAAGTAACAGAGTACATGTAATTGAATAATACTAATCTAATGGAGTGAAAAGTGCTTAATGTATTCCAACAGTTACGGAAAAAAACAATACCAATGTTATATTTATAAAGTTTACAACA
This sequence comes from Centroberyx affinis, assembly GCF_046629955.1. NCBI lineage: Eukaryota > Metazoa > Chordata > Actinopteri > Beryciformes > Berycidae > Centroberyx > Centroberyx affinis. The sequence goes on from NW_027279114.1 coordinate 74,719, forward strand.
AAAACAAAAAATTTATAAAGTTATGTTTACAAATGTAATAAAGGCTGACAACTGTATCTGAAAAAAAAAAAACCTTCTCAAATTGCACTCAGTAAGTTAGGAGCTATATTCTATTGATTGTATTGAAAGTACTTTTGAGCAAATCGGTGACTCATGTGACTTTTTACGCTTTTAACAAAATAATCAGTTGTCACGTGTGAGGAGGGGGGCTGGACCCAAACGCAAGACCGGCTCAGAACAGTGGTAACGAAAAAGGCTTTAATGAAGAAAACTAGGCAACATCCAAAACTAAGGTAGGAAAAAGCAAAACTAACAGAAGGCTAACCAAAACCAACCACAACCAGGCTGGCAGAACAAAAGACAAAACAGAACCAAACCTGGGTGGTGACACAGCAAGGAGGAAGACAGGGTAACAAGGAACGAGGCAGGTAACAGGCATGACAACAGAACACATAACAGAACACAACGAACTGGCATGGAGCACAAGGAACAAAGACAAGATATACACACAGACTTATTACACATGAGGGACAGCTGGCTGGCAGGGGGAGAGTCCGGGAGGTGATTGGCTGGGGTGAGCAGGAGGCAGGAGAAGCGGGAACAAGGCAGCAGGGCTAATGGGTGATGGGATACAGGTGTGTGGGAGCAGGAGGGGGGGAACAGGTGAAGAGGGGAAGTCCGAGGACATCTGGAGGCTGGCAGGAGGATGGCAGGACTGGGGAGTGAAGGGAGAGAGACCAGGAGGCGGAGACACAAGGGCAGACAGGAAACACAGAAACAAGGAAAATACAAACACAAGGGCAGGCCATGGCAGAACCATGACATCAGTGTTCTGTGAAAGATTTTGAAAGTACCCCTTTTGAACGTTAAACAAAAAACAACCTGCTATAGTAGCATCATTGCAAATGAGGTTTATAGGTTTCAAACGCTCAATTAGTGAAAATAGTTGACCCCTGCCTCCGTCAGTAGCTCCAATGATAAGAAGCTCCTACCCAAGAAACAGAACAGATCAGTGGTGTGTGTGTGTGTGTGTCAGGTTGCAGAGTATCACACATGAGAAGGCAAATGAAAATAATCCCATGGACATGGCATAGGGCATGATTTGCCTTCCTTACAGTGACGTACTGTGTGGATTTCAGTATCTGCCTGTAAGATGGAAAGTCAGTGTGAAGCCCCCCCACACACATCCACTTTTTCTCCAGTGAGACAGAATATCATTTTTAAGCCACTTGATCTATGGCTAATCTATGGCTATCCTCTGCTGTACACAATCAGTACTTCTCTGCGGGCTCTTAAACCCTTAAGCAGTTATTTCAGAATGCATAAAGAAATAAATCATGATTTTACACAGGCAGAGTGCCTTTCCCCCTTCCTATATTGTCTTGGGTCTGTACACATCCACAGGATGGTGGTACACAGAGTGATCCAAACAGTGCTCAGGTTGTTCAAATTTAACAAAGTGCATGGTGAGGGGGATAGTGAAGTTCAGTTCCCTAAACTATGGATGAATAAGGGGATGGATTTCATGAGCTAACAAGGGAGATGTGATCACCTTTTATTTCCTCATGGGAGCCATCATCAGTGTGCTTTGCCCCTTGTGCCATCATATCCATTGTAGTGTAGGTGGTGAAAGTGGACCCACATCCTTGTGTCCCCTGTCAGTTGAACCATATAAATCTACCTCTAATGATGAGGAATGAACTAGCTCATGCGTACATATGGCCCTGAACACTGGGTTTCACGGTCGAACAAGACTCCAACAACCACAACCGGGCACATTAAGTAAGCTAAGTCTGTAAACACAGCTAGACTGGGTATGCAGGGCATGGAGTGTCTCTGCAGACAGTGTGCCTCTGTTCCTAGTTATAGAGAATCACTGGGGTAATGCAGAACTATGCAAGGCTCTCTCAGATCTCAAAATACTTACACAACATTGCAAAGCCAGCAATTATACCACCCTTATACCGCCCAGTAACACTGGCTCAGGGATAGGAGGAAAAAACCACTCAGAAGGTCAACAGACAGACAACAGACAACTTGGCTCTGGATTTGATCTAATAAACAACTACTGTTGTTGTGAATGTCTGAAGGTTTGTAGGGCAATGTCTGCACCCCTTTGTACTCAGCTCCCTACAGAGCATTGGTTTGAGTGACTGTGTGCCTATATAAACATTTGGGTTAAACATTTAGTGTGAAACAAGCGCACTAGCTTTTTAGGTGCTTGGGTGTTATGCATTACTGGAGCAGCATAGAGCAACAGTAAATGATCGCACATCCAATCTCAATGCCACCTGGAATCTCATTGGGGCTAATCCTGTGTGTACATCCTCACAGATCCACAGACTCCACCAGCACTGATGAACACACAGAGCCCAGCTGTTATTGAGGTGCTCCATCCTGAGCACCCAATAAACACTTCGCCAATATTTTAGAGGAAGAGAGAAAACAGACTAAGAGTCAACAGTGATTACTGATAATAATTATGAAGATTTTGTACTGTCAGAACATCGCACATAAGTGCATATTATGCTGCATCCAGAAACCGATGGCATTATATTAAAAAGCAATTACATTTCCAGTAATAGCAAGCGGAAAAGTGTCACGCCACATCTGCAGTTCAAAGCAGCTGAAATATTCTTTCAATAGTAGTCTGAGTGGCTAGAATCAAAAACAGAAATACAGTACAGTACTATGAAACAGCAAGCTCTCCATCTAGTGGATGAGAGACGGAGGATAAAAAAGTCTTTCAGCAATTTAAAAGGCTCAGGCTAGCAGAAACATAGGCCTACAGTAAGCATGACATCACAGCATCAACTGTGGTGCACTGATGTGAGTGTGGGTTTGTGTTATTGAGCATGAAAATGGGGAGCGGAGTGTTGAGGTGCAGATTTACTTGCATGTTTGTGTGTGTGTGTGTGTGTGTGTGTGTGTGTTGAAGTGCACTGAAGAGCAGCAAGAAGCATTTACCGCTGAGACAGGTTGCCCATTTGACCTTTGTAAGGAGTCAGCATTCTGCACTGGGGATGTTTGTAAGATGATGTTTGGCAGCATTAGACATGTTGCTGTTAGAGTTTGGCAGAAAAATGGGTGGCAGTAGCTGGTAGCAGGCGATGTGATGAAAATAATGCATTTTATATCCTTATATGTCCCTTAAGTTAACCATGTTGAACAAATACTGAACAAATATTTGAACCCTGTGTAAATAATCATTTTTATTTAATTGAAAGGATTCCAAATAAGCAATTAAAACATTTGCCGGTGTATGTGTGTGTGTGTGTGTGTGCTTCCTGACTACTGCAGAGGTCAATCCTCAGGCTACTCACCACTCTCGGTGGACAGCTGGCTGTGGAATTCTGGGAACTGGGTTTCCACGGGAACGCTGATGGTGCGTCGGAGAAGACGGACCTTGCATGACTCAGAGCGCCTCTCCTGCAAAAACAAGGAATGGATCTGCTGAGAAAGAGAGAGAGACAGAGAGACAGACAGAGAGACAGACAGAGCGAGAAATTTGGGAGACAGATAAAAGGAGGGAGAAAATGAACAAGAAGCACAGATACAAAGCAGGCATGTAGATGAGCTACAGAAGAAGCAGCATGGAGGGTAACAAGATGAAAAATGGTGTCATTGGTCAAATCGCAAGTTTGAATACGGTGAAAAAAATGCAGGTACAATAGTCTTCCACCAAGTCTACTCAACCGCCGTCTTGTGGCTATTCTGAACTTTGTGTTTAATGCTGCGCTGGGCCAATGGACAATAGCTGTAGTGGTCATGATTAATGAGGAGCCAAGGATAAAACAGAGCAGACTTTAGCAGCACATCAGTCTGTGTCAGTCCATATCTCCTTACATACCAAACAACTGGTTTCCCATTGATTAAGCAGACAAAAGAAAATGATGGCTGAGCTGTGATGAGAAAGAGGTGAGTGAAATAAAAAGGGAAAGGGCCTGATGCCTCCTAAGAGGAGTGATAATGGCTTATCGAACATCCTCACACCAGTCAGCTCAATACAGTAGCCTTTCTGTCTCTCTGTTTCTATGTCTGTCTGTCTCTCTCTCTCTCTCTGATCCACTCTAAAGGTCACCTCTTTAATTTCCTCATAGGAGTTGGTTTTACTCTGAAGTAAGGACAATGTCTGGCTGTCTGACCACAATGACTAAGCCATATGAGCTCTAACTTAAGGACTACATGTGAGTGCCACTATTCACTGCTACATCGCCTATTGTGAATTAAAGTACGTGGTATATCAGGTAGGCTTGTCGCTCCACAATGACATTGTGTATTGACGATCAACGAGACGATCGCCGACGCTTTTGCCAACATTGAGGCGATTTTTTGGCCAATGCCCAACCAGCCCTTTTAACACGAAAGGCCATATGCAAACGCTATTGGGAGTTGGGGTTTCACATTTCAAATTTTCAAACATCATAAATACAACTGTCTTGTCCCTCCATGACTTTTCCCTAAATATTTGGGCTTTAAAGACATGTGTTTTTAAAATTTTGAAAAATTGCCCTAGAAAATAAATTCAGGCGACAGAACTTCTCTTCTCCTCCCGCAGCGCACAAATCAGCATGTGAATGAGGCTGTGTTTTCTAACATTGACAAGTAAGCGCCACCAATCATTTACCAAACGGTATTTCATACAAATAGCCTAATCACCCAAGTATTTATAAATGGATAGTTCGCAGTCGGACTCTGATGAAGGCTCTGAGTACAAGTGGACTGATGACTGTGAGGCTGGACCGACACTTCTTAGTTACAAAGATCCAGTCTGCTGCAAAAAGTCAGAAAGTCTTTCCCAAAAATAATAAAATAATCCATCAAGCAGTGTGTTGGTGAAGGCTTGAATATCTCTCCTCTTCTCCTCCAGTACGCCGATCACATGTCAATGACTGCTATATGCACCATCGATACAAAACAAATTTCAGAATAATAACTAATACAAATCAGAACAATAGCGATTAATAATTGTGTGGGGATTTTCTTTTATATAGCTACCATATTTTTATGCTATTTATAACATTACTGCTGCCTTCTTTTTTGCATTATACTTTTCTTTACTGTGCCGCACTCAACTTAGGCCTACCTCATTACGCACGCAACGAAATTTCGCCAAAAAAAAAGCAATTTCTTTTTTTATAGCAATAAAACGTGAATAATTAGGTGTGCTGTTTTTATTTCTCAAATAAGCTTATATAGAAGGAGGTTTCATAGGCACATTAGTCCTTCACTGTGGACGCAGAGTGCCAACGTTTTTATTTTTAATGAATTGTTTTAAAAATCTAACCCCTGAGTAATTTCCTAAGTATGTGTTTACCATTTTTAAATTATTAGAAATAAAATGTAGGCCTAATGGGTAGAAACTTGGAAAATATAAGCTCTACACCCTCCAGTATAGGCTACACATTTGCAAATCTGAGCATTGCAAGTCCGACAAAGGCCATATGCAAACGCTATCAGGCGTTGGGGTTTCAAATTCAAAATTCTCAAACATAATAAATACAACGGTCTTGTCCCTTGGTGACTTTTCCTAAATATTTGTGTTTTAAAGACATGTGTTTTTAGAATTTTGAAAAACCGCCCTGGAAAGTAAATTCAGGCAGTTTTAGCAGTCTTTCACAAAAACGATTGACCATTAACTGCCACAGTACCGCGCTACTCAGCGTTGGTACCCAGGTGAGAATGACTCTCCTCTCCTAAACCTTTATAACTCGGCTGCAGTAAACATCTACATTTTGGAGTAGACTTTGCTTTGCTTCTAAACTACTATGGTGAGATCACAGTGGGGACGCCCGGGAGCGCGTATGGCAGAGTAGGTTTTTTTTGTGGCTCTTATAGTGTTAAGTAGGCCTATGCAGCAAGAGGCATGTCATCTTGTCGCATACATTGAGGTCATTTTAGATGTTATTTCAATAAATAGTTCACAATAATCCAAGTTGAACAACAACACCTTTATTTTAAATATATGCTTATCGAAAATGAATGAAGCCATGTGTAACAAGTGTATTTTTATAACAGCAAGGAGCAAGGCCAAACAAATAAAAATAAATAAAAAATAGGCCTAAATAACAAAATAAATAACCACAGATAGTGGAATAAAATAAGGCTTAGGGCCCACACAAATTACCCAATGCCCTCTCCACAGATAAAAATAATAACAAATTTGAATTCAAGAATAAACTTGGAACTTGAACATCAAAATCTGGTTTCAGCAGACTGCGGTGGGGAGTGCCAATGTTGCCTGCCGTGCTAAACACACACTCAGACGGCGTGCTCGTTGCGGTTATGCATAGGTATTTCCTTGCCATATTTCCCATCAAAGGAAATCTACTTTCGTTGGCACTCCACCATTCCAGAGGCTTTTCATCCCCATTAATTACCTCTTCTTGCAGGTAGTTTGTAATTTCTGCATGCGCTCGCCGCTCTGTGGGGATCGGAACCACAGCCCTAAGTCTGCCAAGAAGACTGCCCAGGGTTTGGGTCTTCTTGGCTGGCTGCGGAGCAACTTCTTCCTCCTCCTGCTCTTCGACCTCTTCCTCCACTCTGATGCGTACAGGCGCCTGCACCCTGGTCATCTCTTGGAATGCCACCACCATCTCATCCTGAAACAGTTTTTGTGTAGTCAAGGTGGGCAGCATTTATGTGGTCCCCCTTATACCTCGGATCCAGGAGGGTGGCTGTGCGCATCAATGTGTATTGTCATTGTCATATTTTGTGTCGATCTGCCTCAATATTCCTGTTTTAATGTCTGCCGTTATCTTCACATTAGCCGCACATATGTGACACAACATGGGCAGTAATGATGAGACAGTTATCCTCACCGGATAGTATATCTGTCAATTCCGCGACAGGCTTCAAGGCATCCTTGACAGCCTCCCGGACAGCAATGTCCTGCCAGGATAAGGTGGGGAGTGGGCGCCGGCTCTTGTCATCGGCAAAGACCCTTTTGATGGCAGGTAGCTGGATCCAGGATTCTCGTGGTCATTGCATACTTCGACCCCCAATGTGTGCAAAATCCTATTAAAAATTAAAAATATGAGATAAATAGCCAATTACTAGAAGGCCAGATAGCCAGATAGCCAGACAGATAGAAGTTAAGATAAGTAGACCTATGTTTTTTGACATACCGTTATCAAAGAGTGTTGAGGTAACTCCAGCTGCTCTTGAGCTCTGCAGAGCTCTCACCGTCTGCGCCAGCTGTGAGAGAAGGCTCCGTTAATGGAGCGGCAGATGCCGAAAGCCCGGTCAGTTCTGTCCTCCTTCTGTAGAGAATTATTATGGCCACATTCAAATTGTGTCCAAAACAATTAAGCCATCGCCATTGTAATTCTCGAATGGCTGCAACAATATTGGCCCCGTTGTCCGTGGTGATGCATGATACCGCTCTCTCCTCAATTTGCCAGTCGCCCATGGCTTCTTTCACCGAGATTACCTCAGCGATGTGACTTTCCGGGATGAATGTAGTCTCCAGACATTTTGATTTTAACTTCCAATCCTCGGAAATATAGTGAGCAGTTACGGACATTACAGGGTCATATTAATGCTGGACCACGTCGGTGGTCAGCGCAACATAGTGGACCACTTTTAGCTCACTGGCAACGGTTGCCCTTGTCTTGCTGAAGAGGTCGGGGATTGCCGTCTTCGTGAAATATGTGCGCCCGGGCAGCGCGTACTGTTTGTTGAACGTCTCAAGCAATTCCTTAAAAGCTGATTTCTCAACTGTGTGGAATGAGACCATATCCTTTGCCAAATATCTCGACACAGCCACTGTGCACTGTGCCCATCTCACAGAGTCCCTCTTGTATTTTGTTTGTCATGCAAAAGCTCCGATAATGGAAGGCTGCTGCTGGCCTTTGCCGACGAGCCTAGCCATGGCTGCATCTTTCAGCGCTAGCCTAGCAGCCTCGGTAGGGTGGTGAACTCGCAGATGTCCATATAAATTGGAGGTTTGCGACTCCTTCACCGGCACAACTCTTTTGCAAAGCTTACAAATAGCCTGCATGATGTCATCGGGCTCGCCTTAATCGTTGGGCCCCCCGCTCGCTCGCGATCGGATATCGACGATCTCTTGACGCCCACGATGTGACAATTTGAAAACAGACACGATGCAAATGTTGCCTTATGTGGGAGCGGTACTTTTTTCTACTAACAGGACACTAGACTGCAATAATAATGTACATGACGAAAAGCAATAATCACCTCTCCATACTGTGTTTGCCCAAATGGCAATGACATTTTTTTTCTTCTTTTCTTGTTATATGTGCCAAGGTATATGTCATGTCATATTATACTCTGAGCATTGGCACTATTCTGATTCATATTTATTAGTGTTTATTGTATGTTTTGTATGGTATTGTTTTCTTTTTTTTTTTTAAAAAGAAAAGAAAGAAAAAAAAGAAAGAAAAGAAAAAGAAAGAAAAAAAGAAAGAAAAAATATATGAATGATTCTTAAGTCTGTCCCCAGCTTTTAAAAATACTTCTAGAAGGCAATAATGGTTTGCATACATATACTTAAGAAAATGTATGTATTTCTAGTTAATGTGTCCTCTATTTTAGCACATTTCAGATGTTTAATTTGCTAATTGAGGTTGGAAAAGTATTGGCAAAACATGTTTGTTCACAAATGTCTCAGTCAATGTGCAAAATACCCCATGACAATCGGGGGTCCCACTTAAAGTTCTTGTTAAATACTCATGATGATGATGGGCTAGATGTTAATCTCTTGAGTATTTTTTTTCCAAAGAGCGTTGACATTTTTGTCTTGCTTTTCTTAAAAATTGTGCTCTTAGTATTAGACTTAGGCTGCGAGGTTGATGAGAGAGATAATTATCTTTTATTTGATTATAGTTTTATCAATCTGTAGTTAATTTCTCAACAGAATTCAGTGAAGAAATCTTTGAGGTGGCTGGGCAAGAAAAGTGAGTGAGTTATCTCACTCCCTCCTCTACAACTATGATGCAAGTGACCTTGAACAAGGCACAAGCTGCTCGGAGACCATCAGTATAAGACTGCACTTTTACTGGGCGGCTGGGAATGTATGAATGTGAAGCAGGGTATTAGTGGAAAAACAGCATGTTTATTCAGCAAACATTCACAAGATAAAGGTTAAATAAAGTAAAATATTAAAATCGAAATAGTTCAAATGAGATCATAAGAAACTCATCCAACTCATACTCTGTGAAAGAGTGAGAAAAAACACACTGCATACTGTAGACAGTGTATTGCTCTGTGTTGATTCAATTACGCTGATTGCTTGGACCATAAGTGCTGTTTTGATTACCATAGTAAAGCATGCAGTAAAGATTAGATGGCTTGAGTTAAGACAAAATTTGAACACTGATGAAGCCCTCTTTAGTTCCTTCAATTAAGCACGGAAATTTTGATTGTTGATACTAACACATAAAAACATGGATGTTTTTAAAGTTTGCTCTGTATCTAATCCTGAGCCCCCTCTACTGGCAGTGATGTGCAGCCCCAGAAATGAATAACATAGAAACTCATGGAATGAACTTATTAAGGAGGAAAGCACACAGAACGTGTTCTGTCGGGCTGATGGACAATTAAAGGCAGCACATCAAGCTGAAGGTGAAAATTAGGAATGTCAAGACTCTACATCCTTAGAGAATATCCCTGGAATGGCATTTTTCTTTCAGTTTTATTCATTTCATACCAACTGTACTGCACTGCTCAAGGAATGTAGCAGACTTGCTCAATTTAGAGATTGTTCTCCTGTCTCGCACACTTTTCACATTTACTCTCTCTATTCTTTCTGCCTCTCTTTTTTCAGTTCTCTTTGTGTTTGTGGGAGCATAATTTTTCTTACGATACGGGACGTGTCAGGCTGGCTTTAAGAATGGCTAAGGGCCTAATTGCCTTTGGGCAGATAGGCCACAATAATATATTAGCAAACATTCAATCACAAAAGACAATATCAGAATCAACACTGTCTACAGCTACTGCACTCCAGTTCTATCTCACTTTTATCACATTGTCTCAGAGTACAAGACAGCCATGAGAGAGAGAGAGAGACAGAGCGAGAGAGAGCGAGAGAAAGAGAGAGAGAGAGAGAGAGATGGATGGATCCATTTTGTTTCAGATCTACATCCCATTCTCATATCTCAAGGCCAGGTAAATAGACATGACAGCGGTTACAATGGAGCCAGCTCTCAAGGCCATGTTGTGGCCCAGAGTCATTAAGGATCTGGCTGTGTGTGGCTCCAAGACGGCACACAACACTCTATTTACTACAACAGCTGCAAAAAAAACTCCCTCATGACCAACACTTTTGTATGCAGAAACACTTAAAAGTCTTTGCTGCGTGCGTACATTTTTCTACTTCTCATGATGCATCACTTTTGGTGCTTTTTCTATTCACAAACCTGTACAACTACAGTGGTATGATATCACCTACTAGCTTAATGTTAAAATGCATTTAGGAATACAACAGACTATATAGGCAATTACGAATACGCACTGTGAACATTTCGCTGTAATTTTCCAATTTTAATTCCAATTTTGCCGCACGTTTCTGAATTAATTTTCAAGGAAAAACAAGATCAAGATTGCATCACTGTGAGTAAAACGTCCCTCTGATGTACCTGCTGTTTGGCAAGTCTTGAAGCAAAACATGATGTGGTGTCAAAAGCGCAGTGCCTGGCTTAGCCTCCATTTAGAGGGTCTGATAAATTACTAATGATCCTCAGCCATTTGCATTACATAATAGTACTCAAGTCTGCCACACAGCAGAAGAGTTCAGTAGAGTACAATACAGTAGTCCAAAATATAGTACTGTAGAGTAGACTAGAGTGAAGTATAGTACAGGACAGCACAGTAGAGTACAGTAGAGAGCAGTAAAGCATGGTGGTGTGGTTAGTCTTCCAAATCTTTCTGGGATAATCCTAACACACTAATTCCTCCATGTTCTTTTTGAGGAGCATTATGGGGGGTTTATGTCTCCCATTTTAATTTTCCTACAGAAAATCCCATCACTGCATTGGTAGGCTGCTTCCAGACATGTGCTGACTACAGGAATCAGAGTGTGTCCATGTATGTGTCAGCGTGTGTGTGTGTGTGTGTGTGTGTTTTGTTTTTGTTTACAGTAGTTTATGCTCTGATCCATCCTATTGAAGGTTATTCAGCCGTCTGCACCATATCATGACACCTTCACTGGCCTTGCCATCATCTGTAGCAAGCCATTATGAAATTGTATCATTTTTCTGGTCCTGGGCTGCTGTTTGTTCACTCCAGAGAAATATTATCAGTGTTATGGTGACAGAACAGACGGTACGCGAATAAGGGGCCAATATTTGCGATTCGCCTCGATCCCCACATATAGAGGGGACCAGATTTCTCAAGTGGACATAGAAGCCTGCATTCAGTAAGCGGGGGTTGCCATAGAAACAGTTAACAATCCAGCTGCCTAGACAGGTGCACCCGCTGGCTTGCATATACCCAAAAAATAGCATATTGTAGGCTATTTATATGTATTTATCCTTTTATTTACCTGATTATTAAGTCTGATAGAAGAACGATGCTAATATGCCATGGTAATTTCATTTAGCTAAACAATATTCAACACAACCAGATTCTCATCCATGCTGATGTGATGCTATTTCACAGCAAAATAGAGCACTGAAGAAAGCATGTAACTAAAACATCTGCTTGTGTTGTTTAGATCTGGCTTAGACCAAGCTTTGCTCACCACGCCGCCAAAGCAGAGCTCGCAAAATTGCGCTCACTGCCCTCCTCTCACTGAAAAACAATGGCACACATACAGCACACGCAAAGTCGTAAACTGTCTGTTTGGCCTATTAGTGATAACCTTTCAAAGAATGAGTCTCTCGACGGATTTAAAAGCTGTTGTAGCTGCTGTTGCAAAACTAAAAGCATTATAGTGGATAGGCTGCCAACTGTTCTATTGAAATAATTCCACCTGCAACAGCTGGTGTATTTCACCATGACATACCTTTAATAATTAAGGAAAAGAAAAGCCATACCGGCCAGACCTTTCTTCCCACTTCCAGCACTAATGCCAGCACAGGAGAAAGGCATACGGCCAAAACATAGCTTGGCCCATCAGGGTGATGTAGTGAGTAGGGAAACTGCCGTTAAACCAGAGCAACCAGGTTCCAGCCCCAGTGTCAGCAACCATTTGGCCTGCTGAAGTGTTCTTAAGCAACATGCTGAATTCCTACTTCCTTCCTCCACTTACTAAGGCCAATGTAGAATAGGAAAGGTGATGTAATGTGCTGACACATAACATGTACTATTACTAAAACACAAAATATCAATAAAGGCTTAACTCAAATGGGCTGTATCTATTGGCAATGGTAACATTAGGTACGCTCAAGGAGGATAGAATGGAGAAGGCGCAAGGTTTTAGAAAAAGTGTAACAATAATGGACATTAATTCAAAATCAATGCAATGGATCCAATAAAGTAACTATTCAATGTATATTGAATTATATTCAACAGGAACAAGAATATATTTTTTTTTTATCAAGCACATGTGTTCAGAAATGAACAAAATAACAAACTGGCCAATAAAAGAAAAGAGAGAGAGAGAGAGAGAGAGAGAGAGAGAGAGAGAGAGAGAGAGAGAGAGAGACAGACATAGTTTAGAATAGATTGTGTTGTGTTCAGTCAGTGTTCATCTACCCGGGTAGTGTGATTTTGTTTTGATCTTAGCTGAGTGATCAAGAAGAGACGAATGTGCTCCTGTTCCATGGACACACGATGGAGCAAAAAATGCGACTTCACACCCTCCGCGCATGCTGGCCCGCACTCCGCTGCACGAGGCTCACTGTGTTGGGCTCTGGCTCACTATCTTGTTTAGACGGAATCCATCTCTTGCAAAGGGTATAAAAACAACCTGCATACAGCAGTAGTTGTATCTCAATTAGAATCTATATCTCTTCACTGTACAGTATAACACTTTCGATCTATGTCTATGAAAATATGAATTCAAGAACTGCATAAAGCTGTGTAAATTAATGAACTCAATAATCGTAGCCTTGTGGCTTAGCTTGTGGCTTCCAATACAATGCATAGCAACATTAGCTACTATATTTACAAGACTAAATCGCGAGATCCACAGGATGTAAATATTAGAAACAAAGTTAGCTAGCATGCTAAGCTAGGTTAATGTCAACGTGACTTTGAGTCAAAGTGAAACTCACCGGAGCTTTCTCAGTAAAATGCAATGAAAGGGAGACGCTTGAGGGTCAAAACCTTCGGTTTTCAAGAGTAGGGGTCTTCTTGTTATGAAATCTAAAAGGTAGAACTCGGTTGATGAACTTTAGATAAAGTTACAAGTGTAAAGGTTTCACGAAGGGATATCTCTGCTCTATAGTCTCGCGCATCAGTCAAAAGAGAACGCTCTGCAGCGTGCATGCGCACTCTAGTGGTGAAAACGGGGAACTACATGGTGTTAACTGTGCTGACAGTCACTGTTTAGTGCAACTAATGTGGGTACTGTAGCTCACCCTGCACTCCGACCATCCTGTGGAAGGGGCGAGCAAAAAGAAAATTTATCTGGTGGTACAAAGTAGGCTATCACTTTATTTGTTATTACACTGTTGTATCAGATGGAAATAAAGGCAGAAAAAACATCAGAGTGTTATGCTGGGGTCACACTAGAACATGTATTGAATCACAAACATAATGGATTTCACAGATTTCTTATCTCTAAGTTGTAAATATTCTCACACTAGACAGTTAGACAAAGATACTGCCATCCTACAGAGAACAATATAACTGAAATTATCTTGCTGACTCCTGATTCGTCGCTGACATCAGGCCCTGTAATCTCACAGGACATCAGGCCCTGTAATCTCACAGGACCTGGAGCGATCCAATGTGACACCAATCAAAACAACAATGGAGGCAGCCAGCCGGACTCATCTGCTCTGTCTCACCTGGCTATTGGCAGTCTCCATTCTTGGAATGAATCTGTGATTGTCACACATTAGATTACTTGCTCAGGACCGGGCAGATGTCGGGTTGTAGTTATCACACATTTGATATTATAGGGATAGCTCAGATCATTCTGCTGGGGTGGTTAAGATTGAATCTGTAAACCCCTCACACTACCAGATAATCTGTGCCGACCATCGGCCCTGACCAAGCCTTTGATCGGTATTTCCCCGCTGATCGGAGGGGCAAAAATGTGTTTACTGTTGCACACCTGTGGGATACAGAACTGAAGATGTGGAATACACAGAGCAAGTTAAAAGTGTGAGAAAAACACCCTCTGCCAGCTGTAGACTGGAGTTAGAAATTGTATTTCCCACAAGAATGTTCCTTTCATGCAGAATAGTAAGGCCTGACCACGGCAGTGAAAGAGATCAGCACCAGCAGAGATTGCATTTGAATTGCATAAACTTGAAATTTCTATGCTCATATTTACCCACTGAATTAATAAAGACCAATTTGTTGAATAAATACAAAAAATTGAATTTGTAAGGCACAATTTGAAATTGAATGCAATAGCTTGAAATTGAATCGTGTAATTTGTTTTATGTTAATGAAGATTATATCAAATTGATGAATCAAGCTGAAATTGACTCTATTGTCTATAAACATTTGTACAGAAAGCCTAGTGAGCTGCTAGCTGCTAGCGGACAGACTGCTTTTAAACAATACTAGCTGTTTGCAAGGTGGCAAACTGATGTATATATTTAGCTTTCTATGCAGCCCATACTGGTAGCTAGGTCACAATTTGTTACTCTTTCACCAAGTTAGGAGAACAGCCTTCATCATTGGCTGAGGAGATGAACAAGGCACAGCGACACATAGGTTGTGGTTGGCTAAATGAAGATAGGGGCAACTGGCCTTGGACGAGGCCGCTGCCTTCTAGTCGAAACTCAGGGAACAAAAGAGCCTTGAGCCTGGATGTGTGTCTCAGGAAGCTGAATTTGAGCTGGGAAAACTGAGTTTGAAATTATGGTTAAAAGTTGAATTCAATGATAATCATATTAAATTTCAAACTATTGCAGTCAAGTTTTGAATTCAATTATTCAGCAAATTCTTTTTTTTTTATTCAATGGTTCAATATGAGCATGGCAAATTCAGCATTATGCAATTCAAAAACAATCCCTAGTGCTGTGCTGGAACAGACTTGTTCGTCATGGGTCATATAGTGTAGCCTACTGATTCTAAATGTAATCTATGCTCCTTAGATGCGTTACAGTATGAGATACCTGTGTCATTACTGTATATTCTGCAGGTATAGGTGTCTCTAACCATGTGATATATATGCAGCAGAACATGTGTCACTATGACAGAGTGGAGCAGCAAGCCGCACCACAGCAGCACTGACACACCATTTGATTAACTGCATGCCGACACCACAGCAGCAGTGTAATGGGGAAGAGGGGTAGGGGGATAGACAGGGTGTGAGGGAATGAGAAAAAAAATGAACATTTAAGGATGTGTAAGATGCGGCTGATGAATGAATGGATGGGAATGAGATAAGAGACAGAAGCAGATGATGACAAAGACGGAGAGACTGGAAGACAGAGAGATTGGGAGGAAAAAATGGAAGAGTAAGAATGTGTGCAGAACAGAGAGGAGAGAGACAATGGGAGAGAGACATTGTACTGATTGTACTGTCCATTCTCACCACCTCCTCCTTGTCCAGAAGCAGCATCTGACAGTCAGTGACCACACAGAACTTTGGGTTCCAGACAGTTTGGTCTTCGTAGGCGTGAGCACAAGACGTCCAGTGTCCCGACGGACCACGGACATCTGAGAGGAAACAAAGAGAAACAGATATATCACTTGTAAAGATGGAGAAAATAAATTTGTTTGCGTATTGATTTTTTTGATAGATTAACACATTAAAAGCTGGACAGTAACAGTGGGGCCCTAAAAACAAGCGCCTAGAAGGAGAGAGGAAGAAAGTAGAAAAAGAGTGGGCAATCAGGGTTTTTTATTTAATGGGCCCTTCATTCATGTAAAAAGAGAATTGCTTTTCCACTCGTGCAACAAACGATTTTGCGCAGTCAATACAAAAACTCTCTTTTCTTAATTAGAAGTGTCGCTGGAGGGTAATGACTACTGTGTGCTCTCCCCTCTTTTCTCCTCCCTCATCCCAAGGATGTCAAGTGAAGAAAAGGATGAATATAAAACAACTGAGACAACTGAGACAACTGAGACGAGCACAAATTGGATTCTCCTGCATCTCAGATGATGAACTGACACAAATTTAAGGAAAGCAATATGCTTGTTCACAGAGGGAATGCAATCCATCATCAATTCTCACACATGGTTTACTGTTACAGAGACACTGACTACATCAATCAATACAGAGCAGAGTTTCACAAAATGTATTGCCTTTGTAAAAACAAATCATGTTAGCTTCTCAGATACCATCACCACCTCCCTCCACACTGCGTACGTACAGTGAGAGTGAATTTCTGCTGGCTGAACGAAAAGTCTCCATGGCCTCAACAGAGTCAGGAAACAAACAGAAGAAGGGACAGAAGGCATAAGGCTTCTGGTAGAAATGAAGCGTCCCATATAAAATGTCTGTGAAGTCCTAGTACCATCACCTGTTGGTGCATCCCTTGAGAGTTGTGTTGTTTGTGTCTAGTTTGGCTGGGAGGCTAATGAGGGGAGTATGTGGGTCAGAGTGTACTGTAGTGCCGGTACGCTTCTGCTCTTGCTGCTGCGAGGGTCCCTCCATGCAGAGCAGCATCACTGCATGGTGCTGCAATGTGGTTCACACCACAACACACAGCCTATATAGACAAGCAGGCTAGTATACTTTTATAGTCATACTTGATAACAGAAACTGATAAACAGAAAGCATTGAAAACACATTCTCACATGGAATCATATGTATTTATTTATTTATTTTTTAAGGTCCTGTAGCCCTGTACCATGTGTCTTAGCATGTGTGTCAAACTCTGTTGTCAGTATGTCATTGTAGCAGTGCCAAATCCTTGTTCTTTTTATGTAGTTGGCCATTAAAATAAGTCTGATTTTAGTTCTGACTCTGTTCTCGGAAAAGTGAAAATGGGAAACAGAATAAAATATGAAATTTTCATCTTGCTTTCAGCAGCTTTTAAATATCAAGCAGAGCTAGAGACAGTGTTCAATATTCTGGGAGGAATATCGCTCATGCATTGAGAATTTTTTCTCTTTTATCTATTTTTATTTGTCGTATCAAACTCTATTACCATATTGTGGATTTGGAGTTGCATTATGTTGCAAAAGGATATGCAAAATGAATGCACGAATTCTCTATCTGTGCATTTATGTGTTTCATTAAGAGTATGGGTGAGTGTTATTGTCACAACCATGTCAGCTGTGTTTCTTTGATCATCTTCTCTTAGCAGATGCCTTGTATCCCAGGTACCCCATCACTGTGACATCTTAGAATGAGTCACACATACATAAACACATGCACGGATACAGACACACACACATTTGCAATCATGTACACACACACACACACACGGTAGGGTTGACACGCAGAGCAGGGATATAGCCTACTGCATCCGGCATCTGTCTGATCAGCTTACAGTCAGGCTGCGGAGAGGAGCAGGTCAAGCACACAGGAGTTTTACTTCAACTGAGCAGAGTTTTTCTGATCTACTTTAGAAGCAGCTTTCATCCTGCTGTCGAGTAAATTCCACAATTCAGATGCAGCTCCAGAAGCTTTAGAATTACCAGAGAGAGAGATACACAAGAGAGACAAGAAAGAGAAAGGCAGAGAGATAGAAATGAAGAGTCTTTTTTGACCAACGCAGTTAGCAGTGTGGGTTTTGGTCGGTACGTCTAGCTCCAGTTACTCCAATAAAACCACAACAGAGGTTGGACTCAGAGCTCATTGTGAAACTGACACTACACTGTCATAGTACAGATTTCCTGACCAACATGGCTGCTCAGCATCTATCACAATAAAGAATAAGAACAAAAAAAGACACACAAATCACCGGTTGGGCCTCTGTGTAAGGAATGCCGTAAATAGCGACTCAGTTTACCCATGCACTAAAATCCACATGCAGGTGTATATCAGCACTCATTGGCTCTGGTCTGCAGACAGCCTCCACGACAACTTGCTGATGTGATATAAATTCTATGTGCTTTTTATGGATGCATGGATTTATGGATCAGGTTTATGACAGGCGCACAATCTACTGTCATTGATATTTCGTAGGCATTGCTGTGTGAGAGGTAGTGGTTTAGGCCTATATATAAAAATATGACAGCACAGCCCATTTTCCCACATAGTCATTTTCCTTGCTATAAGGCTCTGAGGTAAAAACGACTATCTCCATACATGAAGTTGATGGATATTTAAAAATATATATTTACATCTATTATAGTACCAGATAAATATACAAAAACACAAATACAAGTGTGGGCGCATACACTCACACACACACACACACACACACACACACTATGATGTCGGTTTTCCACCGTTATCTTACAGAAGCAGCACCTGCAACGCCTTCCAGGAGTGTCGGCACTACACTTAACATACACCTGCCTTGAAAGATAGCCTAACCCCAAGCTCAATAACAGAATTGTCAAATACATTCAAGAATGGTTCCTAAAGAAAGATCCTAAAGAAAGTTTCAGATGTGCTCATTTGATAGTTATATTACCTAAGCAAGTGCGAGTGATATAAAAGCAACTGTTGGGAAAATCCAGTGCATGGAGGCTGTAGCAGCCTTAGCAGCAGTGTGCTCATTATGTTGGTCTAAACCCATTGCAAAACTCATTGTTTTGTTTGATGCCTGCAGGTTATTATGAAAACAGATGTTTTCTGTTGGTAATTCGTTCCTTCTGTGCACTTAAGGGATCTGTTCACTACACAATGTGTTCCATGGCATTGGAATCAGCTAACTTATAGCCTATTTCTATGTTTTGCTTTAGCCCTGCTGTAAAATGTTCTGTGGACAATCAATTTTTTATATCTGCATATCTTGATTACAACAGTGTCTCAAGGATCTTCAAAAGCTATGTTGCTGTAAACCTCAGACATACTGTAGGTCTTGCCTATCAATAGCCTACCAGTCAGCCGAGGTATAAGTGTTGTAGCCTATGACAAGTATGCTAGTCCTATGTAAGTTCTACTGGCCAACAAAAAGGCTATTCTATAGGAACTGTGCTGGGTACCTTATTTGCCATACTAGGGTACTAATAGCCTGGGCTATGATACCTAAATGTTGCATAACATGCCTGTTGAAATGAATATCCCAGACACAATGTAATGCCACATCCATCAGGGATGAACCACAGCATCATCCTCCAAATATTTGTGCACTCACAATAAACCAAGCCTAAGCACAAGCCTTGTAAGTGATGAGTAAAATCATAATATCAATTCTAAAATGTACTGTCAACCAGTGAAGAGAAGCTAAAATAGGGCTAATATGGCCATGTCTTTTAGATTTAATTAAAAGCCGTTCTGCTGCATTCTGTACTTACTGCAGACGAGAGAGAGAATTCCGATTGAGACACGAGTAAAGACAATTGCAATAATCTAAACGAGATTAATAAAAGCGTGGATCACCTTTTTGTGGTCAGCAAAAGATAAAAAAGACTCTTTTAGAGATGGTTTTCAACTGGAGAAAACAAGATTATGCAAGTTTCTTAATTTGATCATCAAAACAGAGGTTTGGATAAAAAAAAAAAAATCACACGTAGGTTTCTCGCAGCAGGATTAACAAGGATGTGAATGATTAATGGATTTGGGAGGGCCAAAAGAAACAATCTCACATTTACTAGCATAAAGCTGAAGGAAATGTTGGGGCATTCAACAACTGATTGAATTGAACTACGCATGTGGAATCAGTGTCTTTTATGGGAACATATAGCTGCGTGGCGTCTGCATAATATATTCTGTTTGCAAATGATGTTAGAGAAAAGCCAGAGAAAATGCAAGACGAGTGGAGGACAAACATACGTTTCCCATAGCCACTGAAAAAGACCTGCCCCTAAGGTATGAGCAGAACCACTTGAGCTCAGACCATTTTTCAAGGTGGTCAAGTAACATAGTGTGGTCAACTGCTGTGCTAATCAAGAGGTATTAAAACAGAGCAATCACCAACATCGGCAGTAAGTAATGCATCATTAGTGACTTTAAGAAGGGCAGTCTCGGTACTGTGGAGGGCTCTGAAACTAGATAAAAATGTCTCAAAGATGCTGCTGCTATTCATAAAAGTAATTAGCTGAGAGGAAACTAAAAGCAGTGGTTAACAACAAGTTAACAAATGATAAAATATCTGGTCTAAAAGAACTATTTTAGAAACTTTGTAGGGATGATACCAAGGAGGCAGGAGGAGAATTTCATGTGAGAAATAGTTTCCTATGAAGCCAACACAGTAACAGGATGGAAACAACTCAGTAGACACAAGCACCAGGGATCTGGATCCTGAAACCTCCACTTTTAAAAACTCACTTTTTTCAGGGCAGGCTTCATTGTTATGGTTGGAGCGGGGGCTGACAACAGAGTCAATTACATTAAGCAGGACCCTGTAGTTGTGGGAGTTCATAGACAGTTGCAGACTAGCACCATTACCCAAATGAGAAATAAGCCCACATTATGCTATAAAGCAGGGGTATTCAGCTGTGTGAAATCACCTGGTGCAGTCTTTGGTTAGAATGAAAGTCTGAATACACTCGTCCCTCCATGGCACACAGCTGAATAGCCCTGCATAAAGCACGCTACCTGTAAGGTAGCCTATAACATTGTGAAAAAGCGTGAATCCGTACAGAGCAATTTATTACCACTTGAAATTCTTTTTCATCTTACTAGTATTGCCATATCAATTCCAAAATATCAAAATATTCTGATCATTTCAGAAGACTCTAAGGATAATCTTTCTACACACTGATTGTTTTAGATTGACCCATTTAAGGCACAGAAATGCTGAAACGAGTGTCAGGGATATCCCCTTGCAACATGCAGACTGCTGCTCTACCAGGGGGAAACGCAGTTAGTCAAAAATATCCCTTACCTCACACAAATACAAAATAAATCATTTCCAAAATATTATGCTTGCTCAAAAAATGAAGCAGTAATTGCCAGGAATATGCTTCTGTTTCAGAAGTGTGTGTCTGGACAGAGCTGACAAGATGTAGCACCATGGACAGCAAAATACATAAAGATTGAAAAAAAGCAACATCAGCTGGACAAAAGTGACATTTCAATGAATGTGGAACATTTTATTTTGGGAGCAAGCATCAAATCATGTAAGTAAAGTTAACTAAATGTTACAACTTAAGGTTTAATGTTTAAGACATATTATCAGTATGGCTTGTCTTGTTGCTATTTAACTCAGCAAGTAAGTCTGTTAAATAAGTCTTTTTTTACAGTCTGCTTCCTCCCTGTATTTACAGGTATACTTGGCCTACAAGTAAGCTGAAAATCCCTTTATCCCAAATAGAAGGGGGCATGATGAGGTTGTTATTAGGCTGTTCTGTTCATAGGGTGTTATGTCTGCAGGGTTCCTAAAGTAGGTGTGTTCTCTGAACTTGAAGGGATAGAACGATAATCAAATCAACGTTCCAGGATGGTCGGAGCGGCGGCCATTTTAATGTGTACCGCTTGGGCTAGCTTCCAGTGAGGTGAGAGGTTTTGCGGCAAGGACCAAAGCAGTGGAAAACGGGAAAAACTCTTGTGCCATCTCCATCACCTTGCTGCAAACGGGGAGGATTGTTGGATTAATTCAGGTTTTTTCACTTTTATATTACTATTGGTAAGTCGTCACATTTTATTCATTCAACAATAATCTTTAAGTTGAGTTTTGACAGTTTGCTAAGCACTCGTGCAACATACCCTGGCACACAGATGCGAATGTTCAGAATACAGCCACAGCACAACACAAGCACAGTTCTCAAGCAAGTGTGATAGTCTTTACGGCCTTAATGCCCACACTCAAGCTGTCACCATAGCAATTAACCATTAAAATTCCATAGACACTGTTGGAGCCATTATTTCTAAGTAGTTCTACTGGCTGATGACTTATACCAGCCCAAGCATGATGTAGTATACTTGCAGCAATAGCTTAATTGAACCAGGTGTGCGGCAAACAAGCAAGAAAGATGCCACAGAGAAAAGGTTTTTCAACCGCACGCTTCTAAATTGATTTTGTTGATTACCTTTTATTACCGTTTGTTGATATGATACTTTGAACTGTTTTGAATAATTTTCTTTAACCTTTTGATTTGAACTTGACAGGAGGCCGTGATACATTCACATACACACACTCACTCACTCACACGCTCATTCAAACATTCATCCACCTCATCTGGACCCATGAGACCTACAAGCAAATCTCATGGTAAGAAAGGCAACCTACATATGTGTGTTGGAAGTCTTGTATAGCATCACTGGCTTAAATTGAAGTTGAATGTAGAAAGCCAAAACAATCTCTATTTTATGTTATATACTAGCCAAATTACCATGACAAAACAGTGGAATGTCACTTCTATCCATTCAAGTTTTGTGCCTCTGACACATCTTACTGAAGCTCCAATGTTTAGCAGGCTACATAAACACCACAATTAAATTTCCACTGTGACCATGTATAATGTATCAGAGCCAGAGAGAAGAAGGGAGACACAGTTACAAAGACGAAAAGAGAAAGAGAAAGAATACTTGCATGCATTCATTGTGCTTGTCTATGTATGGATGGATGTTTGTGTGTCCATGATGCATGGTAACATGGATGTGTGGGTTTGACTCTGCGAGTAGAAGATAGCAGCATTCCAATCAGATAGCAGTCAGATGTTCTAATCTACTCAGACGACAAGCATGTCCATTGTATTTGCATACAGACATGCTGTGCTGCTGCCTCCAGTGCTGTACATGGTACATGAAAAAGAAGATCAATAGCTCAGTGATGTCAGCCTTCCTTTCTCAGCAGCAGCAGCTGGACTTATGGCCGGGGTGCTTTTAGGGACCTTTCTGCAGGTACTGGTGTAGTGAATGTAAAAGGACTTAGTGGTTTTGGATGACTACATTTAGGTTTGGCGGAGACCTTTCAAACTGCATTTCTCTTCTTTTTCTGTTCTATTAACAAAATAAAATGTAGTGAGTGACAGGAAAAATGGGAGAGAGGATGAGATGCAACATAAGTTAGGAGTGAGGCTCAAACCCATGATGATGCGAGGGCAGGCTGGCTTGCTGATCTACAAAGAGGTCTGCAATTGGAGCCAATTCTCATGACAACTGATGTTAAGGTGGTCTGTGGCGAGCTTAAATGTAAGTGTTTTTTCTTGATATGTCAGATTTCAATCATAAATGAAGCGAAGCCTGCAAAGCTAGTTCAGGCAGACAACTTGAGTCACGCTGCAGACATGTGATACACACACTACTCATGCAACATCGTATCTATTTAAGATACCTGCTGCTGCTCACCATACATCGTTTCATCATCCCCACCTCCACCCCAGCATCCGCCTGTAGGCTCTGATTCTAGGTTTCCTCTGGCTAGCTAGGTGTATGCTGCAGGGTGAGACAGGATCAGAGCCTAGACACCATACTAAACTCTGTATCTATATTTGTATTCATTCTCAATAATCTGTTTATGTGAGTTGGCTGACTGAACTATCACACAACTGCTATGAAAAGGAGCGGTTAATATTAACTCCCCATCATAAAATAGACTCTGCACCTACAACTCCCACAGGCTATTGGCTATTGCAGAGGTGTATTTGACTGAGGTTTGGAATATTTGGTAAAGACTCGATTCAAATCCAGGGCCACATTAGAAATCAATTCCATGACTACAAACAAGGAACCAGGTATGAAATCGGATAAATAATTCCACTGATAAAAGAGAAAGATATGTAGGCGTTTAAAGCCCCAACATTTTGGAAACATTGCATGAGTATATTGCATTTACAGTGCTGAAGTAATTTATGCGCAGCGTGGTCAGTGTGATGCTTTCTGGCCTCTTAAAATTACCTCCACCTTGCCCAAGCGGAAGAAGTTGAATTAGCTGGGGAAGACACTGTAGACTGACTGAATCATAAACTTAATACGCTGATGCTTGGCCTGCCAGTGCTCAGACTTTAAGATCTTTTTTTATCTTAAGGAAAAAAAGGAGGTTGCACAGCAAACGCACAAATTAACAGTTTTTTTTTGGAATTCTCTCTTAAAAGTGACTCCACAATCACAGCTTTGCAGTCAGCTGCCTCAGTGAGTTTCCACAGGCCCTCTGCTCTCCACAGCATTTACATCTCTAGAGAATGTCACACTGCCGCTGACAACCAACCATTTATACTCTGAGTCACTGGAGATGTAAAAGTAACAGACTCAGAGAAAGGCCAGTGTTAAATGAGTTCTAAGAGCATAGAGAACACTACTGCTGGCCTGAGGCCAGAATAAAGCCATGTCAGCCTGGTAATTCAGTCAGTCATTGGCACAATTGAGCAAGCTGGTAGAAGAAAAAAAGTTCTGCAATGTTCCTTGCTTGTGACACACAAGGAATATATTAATAAGGATGCGACAGTCTGCAGTTTTTAGGTTCTTGTATCATTATAAATTTAATTCATAGCCACAGCCCATCAGCTGAGAAAATAATCAAATTGTCATGGCAGCTGCCTGGCAGTGCTCTTTCTCTCCCTTTCTCTCTCTCTCTCTCTCTGTCGGTGTGTGGTGGGTGTATAGGTTGGACCTGCATTCCGCACGTGGGGAGGTGTGTCCGTCAATCTACCTGACTACTTATTCCCTGCTGTGCCTGCAGTCTTTGTCAGATAGTAGTTTCTAGTGTGCTGTTTGCCAGCCACTAGACTGTTGGTTAGTGACCGGTTTTGTAAACGTCTATACGTCTCAAGCCAAGTTAACTCTTGAAGTTCTTGTCATAGCTCAGATTGAGTTTCCTATTGTCCGTTCTAATTCATCGTCTCTTTGTCACAGACTGCCTCTGCTGCCACTCCACCTGACCCACGCCAGCCACAGCTCCTACAGCCTGACCCTATTTCACTCTGTAACTATCTGTCAAATACACTGCTTGAAAACTAATCTCCAGTCTGCGTGTCTGTTCTTGGGTTCCCCTGCACCTGTGTCACAAATAATCAAAAATTAGTGTTCTAGGCATGAATTCCCTCTTATGAATAACAATCACTGTACTTTCCCAGTACATTAAGCACATTGAAATTTGTCTTGGTGACATTGGTGCAGACAATTTAAGCAATTGACAACTTACAGAGTTTCATAGTAAATACTCACTCATAGTACCACAGAATGTCACATACAGTACAGAACAAAGAGACAAGAGACAGTGCAAGATATTGTATCAACAGTAGACTACACATCACTCTACACATATAGCTTCAACATTCAATATTCTAGATGTGTGCACTTCATATAGTGTGGTTGTAGCTGTAGAGGGAAGTGTAATGAGTCTCCAGTATACTATGAGGATTCCTGAGGTTGAAAAGTATCATAGTATGCAAGATCTAATATACACAGATCAAGATTATACAAAATAATGTAATTATGAGAGATTTATAAGGTAGTTACAGGGAACAAGCACCGATAACATTTGTTTTGTCCCCCCTAATTATGTTATTGTACCCTGGAATTATTTTTTAAGTATGCAGTAATTACAAAACTAGTCACACCATAACTACCTTATAAATCTCTTTACAAAATTTTTACCCCTTAATTCCCGGGCTTCTTGTTTTGTTACTCTATATCTACAGCATTTTTTATTTTATTAGTACCCAAAAATTACAAACTAGTTACACCATAATTGGCAGGCTGTAAAATAAAGCGTTACTGAATAATAAGAATAATAGTAATAATAATACTAATTATTATTATTTTGTTTTTTTAAACCAAGTTTACAAAGTGCTTTAAAAATCAAATAAAAGTAAACATTAAACACAGAAATTACAACTGTAACACAAGAGGACAACACAAGATTAAATGATAAGAATAGAGGATACAAATAATAGTATAAAAAAGGATAAAAGACATCACATAAAGAAGTTATTTAAAAAATGACGGTAATTGTGCTAAATTAAACTCCCCTGCCAGGTCATTCCACAGCCTAGGGGCCCTGATGGCAAAAGCCCAGTCACCCTTACATTGAAGCTTAGACTTAGTAGGTTTACAGACAGCTCTGTTAGTTGGTGAGTGGGAGGAGAGGAGGAGGCACTGCTATACCAGACTGTAATGGAGGATGTGTTGTTATTGTTACATAAAAATGGACTGAGAGAGGTTGTGAGACATTGAGCTTCCTCAGGTGCTGCAGGATGAACATCCTCTGTTGGACCTTGTCATTGGGAAGGAGATGTTTTCATTCCATATGAAAGTGTTGATGACGGTAGTCCACAGGAACATGAATTTCATTATTTAGCACAAAACTTCACTAATACCATTGTTTTTAAAAACGTTCACATTTCGCGCACCCACACATTGTGTGTCCTCTTTCTACTTGTTGTAAACACACCACCTTTCCCCATTTCCATGTTTACACTGCTATGCAGATGTCTACTCACACAAACAGAAATAGCTCTGCTCAAACTGACACTCAAGTGATACTCATAATTGTGTGATAAGTAGGCTATATTTAATGTCTGGGCTGGGGTTAATCTTAGGGTTAGGGTTAGACTAAGGTCAGGGTTTCATAGTCTGTAGAGATTCACCAAATAGGCAAGTGACACTTTGTTGAACATCTACTTCTCTAAGCACAGCATTTTGTGTCTTAAGGGAAGATTTTTGGCACGTCAGTGTAGCTGAGTTTTGCACATTGAAACTCTGTTGTGAAAATCGGGCCAAAGCAATCAGAAAAAAAACTGTTGTTATCAGACAGGAAACCAGAGCAGCATGCAGTAGAAATAAGTAACTAGGAGAGGCTGACAGCGCATGCTATTTACCTCTCTGTTCCACTCTGAGCAGCCTTTCTCACCTTTTAACTCCCTGCATTTACTCACAGGCACGCACACACACACACACACACACACACACACACACACACACAAACGCACAGATTCATTATGTAATCCTACTTCCCACCAGCTAATGTCACTGCTGTAGGCCAATACAACAAACTTTAGGGTAAATTAATCATATTTTTTGTTCATGCTGTGATAGCAGTTCTGATAATGCCCATCGGTTCTCGAGGCTCGAGTAAGATGTAAAAGCAAACAGCACAACTCTGCCACAGTCATCTCAGAATTATGCTGCTGTGTTGTTTTGCTGCTGGTTTGCTCAGAGATTAAGTGCGGCAGAGGTGATGTGAATTGGCCTAAGCTGATGGATGTGCTGATAACTGTTTCTCCCAAGGGCATGGATGAAATTGATTGGTGGGGCGACAGGCAAGGTGCTAGAACAGAAGTGATGTTTTGAAATGCTTCAGTAAGTCATGAATAATACAGCTACAAAACCACAAAAATTCGTTTTTTTTCATCCTCCACATCTCACTCTGTAATTTGAAGTGACAATTCAAATGTCCATTTATTTGTTTGGATATGAGTCATCAAAACAGCGTCCAGCTACTAAACTCAGTCGAAGGGTCTCTATTTTCAGAAGAGGTGAGAGATTTACTGATATTTCAATGTAAGCGTCACAAGGGTCACAGCGGTGAATCTTTTCACAACGCTCTGACCTACTTTCTCGGTTTCCTCTTTACCTCACACACACATATGCAAAGAGTTCAGGGGATACAGTCCACTTGTGATTTAGAGAGAGAGAGAGAGAGAGAGAGAGAGAGAGAGAGAACTGTTGTATCACAATCAGCTAGTTGTTCCTTTCCACCAGTACCCCTTACATAATCAGTCATAACACCCATGTCAGTATTCAATATCAAATTGTCTTTGCTGAATCAAATTAGCGATGATTTCTGGAGGATTGCAGGACATCATGTCTCTGCAGATTCCAAACTCACCGATATTAGCTGAGGGTCAAAATTACACGAGAGGAGAAATTAAATGGATTACAGTACGACTATTGGAGCACAACTCATGGAGATGTAAAAGTAAGATCAGTGAATCAATACTCAGTGGTTAACACTGAGTCACAAGCAACATCCTGGGTCCAATTCCCAGCCCTGGTTCTTTATGTGTGGTTTGCTTATTCTCCCCATTCACCAGGTTTCCTTCCACAGTCCAAAGACTGTGTCAACTGGATTGGAGACTCTTAATTTGCCCATAAGTATGAACCTGAATATTTGTCTATGTGTGTTATTCTTGTGATGAAGTGACCTGTTCTGGGTGTTTCCCTACCTTCCTCCCAATGCATGCTGGGATAAGATCCCTCCGTGACCCCAGAATTGGAATAAGTGAATAAAGACAACAGATGAATTAATGCTCATTATAGCAGTAAAGTAAG